>NW_016160862.1:18600-21247 GCF_001687245.7 Rhagoletis zephyria | reverse complement strand
AACCATTAGATAGATATAAAATCGAGAACAACCTTCTATATCATCGATTGAAATCTTCCAATCAAAGTGTGGAAATACTGTGGACTCATTGTGTACCATCATCTGACAGAGCAAAAGTCCTCGATGAAAATCATAACCAACATTCACATCAGGGTATTTGGAAAACTTATAGACGTATCTCACAACGCTATTAGTGGCCAAACATGTATGAGTCCGTTTACCAGTACGTTCGGCAATGTGAACTATGCCACCGCATTAAACCAAGTAATGAGAGCACCAAAACACCTCACGGCGAATATAGAGAACCAAAACGACCGGGTAGGCAATTATCGATTGACTTCGTCGGTAAGCTGCCCATGTCTAAAAATCGTAACCAATGGATCTTCGTAGCCATCGACTGTTACTCGCGATATGTCTGGGCGCAGCCCATGAAAAATGCAAACGCCATATCCGTAGTCAATTATCTTCGACATATATTCACGGTGAATGGCTGCCCCGAACTCATTATATCAGATAATGGTACTCAATTCATCAGTCAAACTTTCGCAAAGCTTTGCGCCGATTATAACATCAAACACATGAAAACGCCTTTGTACCATCCACAAGCCAATCAGGTCGAGGCGACAAACAAAAGCATTAAACTTGGATTACGTGCTCACATGGCTGACCTTCTTGAACATTCCTCCTGGGAAAACCATCTTTCTCGTGTTATTCATGATATTAACACTTCAGTGCATTCAGCCACGGGCTACACGCCATATTTCCTGCACACTGGTCGTGAATATGTGAAAGATGGAAACGAATATAAATTATTATTGGATGTAAATCCATACCATACACAGGATGTGGAACAGCGTAAAGTTCTGGCTGATGAAATTCGAGACAAACAGTTCGAACAATATCAACAAACCGCACAACGGGCATTTACCCGCAAAAGAGAACGCCATTTCGAGATAGGCTCGGAAGTGTACATTCCCAATCCTAAACAGTCCGTGGCCGGAGAGGGCTATGCACAAAAACTAGCCCCACCAAAAATTTGAGCCTATGTTTCACGGAAACTTGGTTCGAATTCATATGAACTGATCGATGCTAAACACCGATTGCTTGGCAATTATTACGCCGATTTAATCACAACACGTTAACTCATTCAGTACATTCGCCTTCTCAAGATGCCAGATGAATGTACGTAACCAATAGTTATTCAAGACACGAACCATTATATCAGTATAGACAGGAATTGACATGGTCACTATGAAGACGCCCAGACTGACATACGATAAAAGAATCGGTGGTCACATACCACGAGGCTAGAAAAATATACGGTTTTTTTCCGAATTGGACACGGAGCGAATCACACTCATCAGCCCTCGCAAGAACGGAATTACAACCANCCTGCCCCGAACTCATAATTTCAGATAATGGTACTCAATCCATCAGTCAAACTTTCGCAAAGCTTTGCGCCGATTATAACATCAAACACATGAAAACGCCTTTGTACCATCCACAAGGCAATCAGGTAGAGGCGACAAACAAAAGCATTAAACTTGGATTACGTGCTCACATGACTGATTTTCATGAACATTCCTCCTGGGAAAACTANCGGTTTTTTTCCGAATTGGACACGGAGCGAATCACACTCATCAGCCCTCGCAAGAACGGAATTACAACCAAGTAATTAAAGTGTATTNATGAAAACCATCTTTCTCGTGTTATTCATGATATTAACACGTCAGTGCATTCAGCCATGGGATACACGCCATATTTCCTGCACACTGGTCGTGAATATGTGAAAGATGGAAACGAATATAAATTATTATTGGATGTAAATCCATACCATACACAGGATGTGAAACAGCGTAAAGTTCTGGTTGATGAAATTCGAGACAAACAGTTCGAGCAATATCAACAAACCGCACAACGGGCATTGACCCGCAAAAGAGAACGCCATTTCGAGATAGGCTCGGAAGTGTACATTCCCAATCCTAAACAGTCCGTGGCCGGAGAGGGCTATTAACAAAAACTAGCCCCACCAAAAATTTGAGCCTATGTTTCACGGAAACTTGGTTCGAATTCATATGAAATGATCGATGCTAAACACCGATTGCTTGGCAATTATTACGCCGATTTAATCACAACACGTTAACTCATTCAGTACATTCGCCTTCTCAAGATGCCAGATGAATGTACGTAACCAATAGTTATTCAAGACACGAACCATTATATCAGTATAGACAGGAATTGACATGGTCACTATGAAGACGCCCAGACTGACATACGATAAAAGAATCGGTGGTCACATACCACGAGGCTAGAAAAATATACGGTTTTTTTCCGAATTGGACACGGAGCGAATCACACTCATCAGCCCTCGCAAGAACGGAATTACAACCAAGTAATTAAAGTGTATTAGAAGCTTGTATTAAAAGCTGGCGACATTCGGGGAGTCGATACTCACCCCTCAGTGGAAAGAGGAAAGTGAAATCGAGTGCGCCTAAGCAAATAGAAGAAAAAAGGCTGACTGTAAAAAGCCTTTTTTTCTTGTATCGAAATAACAGAGCCAAAATGTGCCGTCACATTCCTTCCGGAAAATCTCCAGCCATGTTGTTGCGTAGAATAAAGAAGTTGTGAGCATCAAATCTGGACTATT
>NW_016160862.1:14010-18501 GCF_001687245.7 Rhagoletis zephyria | reverse complement strand
GGTTCCGAGTTGAATACTTTCAGAGCTGGAGCGTCGGTGTCCATTCGAACGATATGGCCAAGCTAGCGGAGCCGCTGTATTTTAATTCGCTGCACTATGTCCATGTCGTTTTAAAGCTCATAGAGCTCATAGTTCCATCGTCTGCGGTAATCGCCGTCGCCAACGCGTAGAGGCCCGTAAATCTTCCGAAAAATCTTTCTGTCAAACACTCCAAGAGCCGCTTCATCGGATGTTGTCATTGTCCATGCTTCTGCGCCATATACCAGCACAGGCATGATGAGTGACTTATAGAGCGTGGTTTTCGTACGTCGAGAGAGGACTTTACTCCTGAATTCCCTACTCAGTCCAAAGAGGCACTTGTTGGCAAGGGTGATTCTGCATTGGATTTCAATGCTGACATTATTATCGGTGTTAATGCTGGTTCCCAAGTAAACCAAATTCTCTACTTTCTCGAAATTATAACTGTAAACAGTGACGTGGGTGNGAGTCACCGTAAGCCGGTAATACAAAATCATTACACGTAAGTCAGCCATTTTCTTGCCACCATCCATTGGAAACGAGCTATCCATCAACCGTAAATAAAGATTCCTGTTTGGACCGACAAACTAAGGTCAAGCAAATCAAGGTCCAAAAATTTCTGGCAACACTGGTCGCAAAGCCGGCCAAATAAGATGTTGCATCGGTCACCTTGGGGTGATCATCACCGATGCTGAAAGAGAATCCGAAAAGCCTAAAGGTGGTGCAGATTAATCTGCATCCACTAGCGACTTTCTACTTAACACCCCACAGACTGAAGGTAAAATTAGAAGCTGTATTCTGGCTAATAAAAGCACTTATATTCTCTCTCCCCCCAAATTTAGCGATTCGGACATTGCCGCTGTCGGCAATGTTGGAGCAGAGGGGAGCACTCGACCTCATTCTTCTTCTTCTTTTTTGGCGCTGTAACCGCCTAGGCGCTTTTGGCCGAATTCAGCAAAGCACGCCAGTCGTTTCTCCTCGGTGCCAACTGACGCCAATTGGAAACGCCAAGTGAAGCCGAGTCCTTCTCCACCTGATCTTTCCATCGCAGTGGGGGCCTCCCTCTTCCTCTGCTCCCACCAGCTGGTTCCGAGTTGAATACTTTCAGAGCTGGAGCGTCGGTGTCCATTCGAACGATATGGCCAAGCTAGCGGAGCCGCTGTATTTTAATTCGCTGCACTATGTCCATGTCGTTTTAAAGCTCATAGAGCTCATAGTTCCATCGTCTGCGGTAATCGCCGTCGCCAACGCGTAGAGGCCCGTAAATCTTCCGAAAAATCTTTCTGTCAAACACTCCAAGAGCCGCTTCATCGGATGTTGTCATTGTCCATGCTTCTGCGCCATATACCAGCACAGGCATGATGAGTGACTTATAGAGCGTGGTTTTCGTACGTCGAGAGAGGACTTTACTCCTGAATTCCCTACTCAGTCCAAAGAGGCACTTGTTGGCAAGGGTGATTCTGCATTGGATTTCAATGCTGACATTATTATCGGTGTTAATGCTGGTTCCCAAGTAAACCAAATTCTCTACTTTCTCGAAATTATAACTGTAAACAGTGACGTGGGTGCCAAGGCGCGAATGTGCCAACTGTTTGTTTGATGACAGAAGATACTTCTTCTTGTCCTCGTTTACCACCAGACCCATTCGCTTTGCTTCCCTATCCAACTTGGAGAAGGCAGAACAGACTTCGCGGCTTTTGTTACCGATGATGTCGCTGTTATCGGCATAAGCCGGCAATTGCACGCTCTTTTAGTAAATTGTTCCTGAGCGGTTCAGTTCTGCAGCTCTTATTATCTTCTCCAACATCAGATTAAAGAAGTCACATGAAAGGGAGTCGCCCTTTCTGAATCCCCGTTTTGTGGCGAACGGCTCGGAGAGGTCTTTCCCAATTCTGACGGAGCTGGTGGTATTGCTCAGCGTCATTTTACACAGCCGTATGAGTTTTGATGGGATGCCAAATTCAGACATAGCGGCGTATAGGCAACTCCTTTTAGTGCTGTCAAAAGCGGCTTTAAAGTCGACAAATNGAGCTCATAGTTCCATCGTCTGCGGTAATCGCCGTCGCCAACGCGTAGAGGCCCGTAAATCTTCCGAAAAATCTTTCTGTCAAACACTCCAAGAGCCGCTTCATCGGATGTTGTCATTGTCCATGCTTCTGCGCCATATACCAGCACGGGCATGATGAGTGACTTATAGAGCGCGGTTTTCGTACGTCGAGAGAGGACTTTACTCCTGAATTGCCTACTCAGTCCAAAGTAGCACTTGTTGGCAAGAGTGATTCTACGTTGGATTTCAATGCTGACATTATTATCGGTGTTAATGCTGGTTCCCAAGTAAACGAAATTCTCTACTTTCTCGAAATTGTAACTGTCAACAGTGACGTGGGTGCCAAGGCGCGAATGTGCTGACTGTTTGTTTGATGACAGGAGATACTTCGTCTTGTCCTCGTTTACCACCAGACCCATGCGCTTTGCTTCCCTATCCAACTTGGAAAAGGCAGAACAGACTTCGCGGTTTTTGTTACCGATGATGTCGATGTCATCGGCATAAGCCAGCAATTGCACGCTCTTGTAGTAAATTGTTCCTGAGCGGTTCAGTTCTGCAGCTCTTATTATCTTCTCCAACATCAGATTAAAGAAGTCACATGAAAGGGAGTCGCCCTGTCTGAAACCCCGTTTTGTGGCGAACGGCTCGGAGAGGTCTTTCCCAATTCTGACGGAGCTGGTGGTATTGCTCAACGTCATTTTACACAGCCGTATGAGTTTTGAGGGGATGCCAAATTCAGACATAGCGGCGTATAGGCAACTCCTTTTAGTGCTGTCAAAAGCGGCTTTAAAGTCGACAAATAGGTGGTGAGTGTCGATCCTTTTCTCGCGGGTCTTTTCCAAGATTTGGCGTATTGTGAATACCTGGTCTATGGTGGATTTGCCAGGTCTAAAGCCACACTGATAAGGCCCAATCAGATAATTGACGGTGGGCTTCAGTCTTTCACACAATACGCACGATAAGACCTTGTAACCTATGCTTAGAAGGCTGATCCCGCGGTAGTTGGCGCGAATGGCGGGGTCACCTTTCTTGTGGATTGGGCAGAGCACACTTAAATTCCAGTCGTCGGGCATGCGTTCATCTGACCATATTCTGCACAAGAGTTGATGCATGCACCTTATCAACTCCTCGCCGCCGTACTTGAATAGCTCAGCTGGCAGGCTGTCAGCTCCAGCGGCTTTGTTGTTTTTCAGCCGCGTTATTGCTATACGTACCTCGTCATAATCAGGCGGTAGGACGTCGACTCCGTCATCATCGCCTGTGGGCTCGGGTTCTTCTTCTCCACAACTTTCCGTTCCCTCCATAATTTAAGTACGCTGTGGACATCAGTTACTAGGTCGCCGTACGCTCTGGACATCAGTTACTAGGTCGCCATTATTGTTCTTACAGGAGTGCGCTCCGGTCTTGAAACCTTCCGTAAGTCGCCTAATTTTCTGGTAAAATTTTCGGTCATTCTTCCTGTCGGTCACCATTTTAAGCTTTTCGCACTCGAGACTACTTCGACGGCGGCGGTACTTAATGAGCGGGGAATGTGGTTCCACTGCTCGCATATGTCGGTTTGTTGAAGAGTGCTCTCTGAGAGCAGGTGTGAGAGTCGAGTAGCGAAAGCGCTGGCTGTCTGTTGTGATTGCAGCTTTTCGACGTTAAGCTTTCCTTGCATATTTGGGCGCACATTTTTTGCTGCACAGAGGCGGGTGCGTATCTTGGCTGCAACAAGATAGTGGTCCGAGTCGATGTTTGGGCCTCGGAGTGTGCGTACGTCTAAAACACTGGAAGCGTGCCTTCCGTCTATCACAACATGATCGATTTGGTTTCTCGTTTTTTCGATCCGGAGACAGCCACGTAGCTTAATGGATCTTTTTATGCTTGAACCTAGTACTGCATTCTACCATGTTTCGGGCCCCGGCGAAGTCGATCAACCTCAATCCGTTGTCGGACGTTTCGTCGTGGACGCTGAATTTTCCGACGGTGTTTCCAAAGATGTTACCAAGCACGATTTTGATATCATGACGGGGGCAGCGCTCGTACGTGCGCTCCAAGCGCTCATAGAAGAGATCCTTGGATGCCTCATCCTTCTCTTCCGTCGGGGCATGGGCGCAGATGAGCGAGATNTTCCGACGGTGTTTCCAAAGATGTTACCAAGCACGATTTTGATATCATGACGGGGGCAGCGCTCGTACGTGCGCTCCAAGCGCTCATAAAAGAGATCCTTGATGCCTCATTCTTCTCTTCCGTCGGGGCATGGGGGCAGATGAGCGAGATGTTGAAGAATCTCGCTTTGATGAACGACAGTACTCGGCGACGGGGTCTCTCTCCCACCACAAATGCAACTCCGAATTTGCGCTTTTCTCCTTACGAGGACATCAACCAGCCGGGCAGAGGCACCTTCCCCATTAAGGGTCCGGACATTCCAGGTGCATGCCCTC
>NW_016160862.1:0-12537 GCF_001687245.7 Rhagoletis zephyria | reverse complement strand
CTAGTGGAAGAGGTCGCAAAAAAGAAGCAAACCAATCTTCCTAGAGGAGAGAACGCGAAAAGCTAAAAAAAGCTAGCTATGTAAAAGTTACTGTTTCAAAACTTACAATATTAAATTTTTAAATATAAAATTTGCAAATCTACCATAATGCAATTTTATTTTTTTAATGGTATTAGGCTCTTATTTGTCCAGATTTTCAGGTAATAAAAAAAAGGTACAGTTCGGATGTTACTTGTTGTCGTAGACGTCTTTTTTTTAATTTATGGTTTACTTTTATAAAATCACATAACACTGTTTGCAAGTGGACTACTCATATATTCATTAAAAGTTAATTTGTCATCCGTATGAAAAAAAAAATAAATCAGAAGGATAAAATATTATTGTGTTATTAATTCAAAAGTAAATAATTGTAGTTCAATGACAAGGGAGGATCTATCCCCCATATTCCCCCCTGGCTACGCCACTGGTCGACCTCATCCTCGCATATTTATACATGCCATACGATGCATCCGATCCCCGTCAATATCCTTCAGGAAACTCACCGCCTGGGCGAAACAACGAGGGATAAGTATGGTGGTTGGCTGTGACGCCAACGCTCACCACACGGCGTGGAACAGCTCGAACTTTAACGTTAGAGGTGAGTCACTCTTTATTTTATTATTATCCACAAAACTTACTATCCCTAACAAGGATAATCACCCCAATTTCTACAATAGAATAAGGGAGGAGGTTATAGATATAACTCTTGTAAATAACTCGAACAATGTTAGGGTTGACGGCTGGTGCGTTTCGACAAAATGCTCTTTTTCTGATGACTGTCGCATCGTATTCTTTATTAACCTAAGCAAACCGACACAAAAATATCGAAATTCTCATAGGACAAATTGGAACAAAGTCAGCCAGTTGGTGTCTGGAACGCATCCTCCGTACACGGTGGAGCCAATTTTAGCGGACCAACTGGAGGGAGCGTCCTCTGTCTAACGAAGTCTCTCAACGAATGTTACATAGCAACCTGTCCCGAGAGCAAACCTTCTAAGCGACACCCAAGGTGGAGGACGGCCGAACTAAGGCGGCTCAGGATAGCAGCTAGGAAAGCTTTCAATAAAGCGAAGTTCACTAAGAACGCGGAGGACTGGGACGAATATCGTCGCAACTCCAATGCGTTCAAGAAAGAGATAAAGAAAGCAAAGAAGTTTTCGTGGTCCAAATTTTGCGAGGACCTCGAAACGACTACTGAAGCCACGCGATCCAGGAGGATGGCACACCGAAAGCAGCCCTGAAACACTGGAACACCTTATGGACGTCCACTTCCCAATGATCACTCTCTGGATTGACAATATGTTGAGCACCAGAAACATCAATGGCTCCTTGGGAACATCAGAAGTAAGGCAACCAGCCACACCTGACACATCCCACGGGGGGTGTTATGCCCCCCTATTGTGGAACCTCGTGCTAAACGAATTCCTGCTCCGTATATCGAAAGCCACTAAGGTCGTTGCTTATGCGGATGACTTTGTCATTCTGGTAGTATGAAAATTCCTCTCCATGGTCAGCGAGATTCTACAATCTGCAATTAACTATCTGGCAGGGTGGGCGGAAAGAAACGGTCTAGGGGTCAATCCCACTAAAACCGAACTTGTTGTCTTCACCAAGCGATATAAAATAGACAATTTCCGACCTACGTCCCTCAATGGAGCAAATCTTGAATTGTCAAAAGAAGCAAAGTTTTTGGGGGTTATTATCGACTCTAAGCTTTCTTGGAAAAGGAACACCGAAGAGCGGAGAAAGAGGGCGCTCTACTCCTGCAAAGCTATTATTGGAAAGACTGGGGTTTGCGACGGCAGATAATACATTGGATTTATACGGCGGTAGTTAGACCTATCCTCACCTATGGCGGGCTGTTATGGTGGCAGTCGGTTGACACCAAATCTCATCTACTCAACTTGCAAAAGGTGCAATGACAGGCATTATTATGCACAACGAGGGCGATTTATTCAACATCGCTAGAGACCCTGCTGGACATTCCACCTATAGACTTATATGTTAAAAGTATCGCAGCTAAAAGCGCTCTACGACTCAGTACGTCTAACAGGTAGCGAACAACTTGCAAAGGTTACCCCACAATCCTCAGGAGAGTGGGGGTGGAGTACAGCAACTGTGACCATCAGGTCACGGAAATTGACTTCAATCGAAACTTCGAGATCCATTTTCCTGACAGAAATGACTGGGAATTTAATATTGCTCTCAGCGATGACGAAATACCCATCTTCACAGACTGCTCCAAAATGGATTTCGGAACAGGAGCTGGTGTCTTCTCTCAGCAGTTAACGTATAGACTCCCAGATCACTGCAGTGTTTTTCTGCAACACATAATCAATCTTTACTGGGTCCCGGGATATTGTGGTGTCCCGGGAAATTAGGAAGCGGACGAATGTGCTAGGAAGGGATCTGAGATGCCTTCAGAACTCGAGAGACGGACCAGGGCAGCTACCAATAGTAGGTGGGAAAATCTGCACACCTGCAGGGTATCGCGATTGCTCTGGCCACGGCTAGATGAACGAAGAACAAGGAGTCTATTAAGAATTGTAAAGTCAAACTTCAGGCTTCTCAAAGGAATACTAACGGGCCACTGGACCATTGGCCACATGGCTGCCAGCACTTGCTTCGCGAGTGTCCAGCACTTCGAGGAAAACGCCTCAAGTTTCTTGGGGACCATTTTTTCGAGAACCTGGATATCTTGGGGAAAGCTCCTCTGGAAGGACTGCTGGGCTTCGCCAGAAAATCAAAATGGTTCGAAGACATGTAGGGATAGGCTTGGGGTAACCCCCCATGGGCATCATAATGGGCCTTCGCGGCCTCCGAGTGAACTCTTTGCAGAGCTCCTGTTTAACCTAAGCTAACCTACGAAACACTATTTATACGTATGATCATTTAATTGTATACCTAACACAATGTTTACGTTGTGCATATGACAATGCATGCGGTATGCATATGACCTAACTCAAGCATACGTTATTCCAAACACAATGTATATTTTATACGTTATATGCGTTATTCCAAACAAAACGTATATATGAATATATTTTACCCAATCAGTGCCGAATCTACGGAGGAAGGGGGGAAATAGGAAAAAATTCTGTCAAATTTCCTCTCAACCCTAGAAACTTACAAATTTCTGCACGAACGCAAATTTGTAGGAATTTGCAAGCTTCAGTAACTGCTGACTTACATGGTTGCATGTCAAATACAACAAGTCATCCAAATGAATTTGTGTTCTTAAAGATAAAGAAAGTTTTAAAATTGTTAATTTTCATCTTCTAATAACACTGTGGAACAAATTCAGGTTGGGTCGATTCTGAGAGTGAGGGGTGAAAATAGAGGCTAAATTAGAAGACCCGTATCGCGGCGTTTGTTTATGTTAGTTTGAATTCTTTTTAATCGACCTTCGAACTTTGCAGTCAAATGCCGATTTTCAGCATATTGTTTATATGGTTTTTGGGCTTTAACTCGTCGACTAATTGATAATTTTTCAATCTGTTAAAGCCAAATTATTGCTAGAGACCTGTGCAACAATTAAAGGCTGTATTTCTTTATACATTCCAGATAATCCCATTTCACAGCCGTAATAAAGAGAATGCGTTTGAAATATACGTTAACATATCATCAGGAATGTTCTAAAGAATAAGTAAACAAAAAAGTTTATTCCAAACGTTCAGAATGAATAAAGAAATTCAGCCAAAATTGCGTTCATTACCCAAAAGTCCTTTAATGACTGCTTTCCCAAGGCTAAGTAACGCCAAAATTAGGGAAGGGGTTGTTAATGGTCCCGACATACGGAAACTAATGAGTCGTCAAGATTTTGACCAAGCTCTGACAGACCGAGAAATAAATGCATGGCTCGTATTGAAAGCAGTCATTAAAGGACTTTTGGGTAAAGAATGCAAAGACAGCNAGAAACTTACAAATTTGCCTAGAAACTTACAAATTTCTGCACGAACGCAAATTTGTAGGAATTTGCAAGCTTCAGTAACTGCTGACTTACATGGTTGCATGTCAAATACAACAAGTCATCCAAATGAATTTGTGTTCTTAAAGATAAAGAAAGTTTTAAAATTGTTAATTTTCATCTTCTAATAACACTGTGGAACAAATTCAGGTTGGGTCGATTCTGAGAGTGAGGGGTGAAAATAGAGGCTAAATTAGAAGACCCGTATCGCGGCGTTTGTTTATGTTAGTTTGAATTCTTTTTAATCGACCTTCGAACTTTGCAGTCAAATGCCGATTTTCAGCATATTGTTTATATGGTTTTTTGGCTATAACTCGTCGACTAATTGATATTTTTTCAATCTGTTAAAGCCAAATTATTGCTAGAGACCTGTGCAACAATTAAAATCTGTATTTCTTTATACATTCCAGATAATCCCATTTCACAGCCGTAATAAAGAGAATGCGTTTGAAATATACGTTAACATATCATCAGGAATGTTCTAAAGAATAAGTAAACAAAAAAGTTTATTCCAAACGTTCAGAATGAATAAAGAAATTCAGCCAAAATTGCGTTCATTACCCAAAAGTCCTTTAATGACTGCTTTCCCAAGGCTAAGTAACGCCAAAATTCAGGAAGGGGTTGTTAATGGTCCCGACATACGGAAACTAATGAGTCGTCAAGATTTTGACCAAGTTCTGACAGACCGAGAATTAAATGCATGGCTCGCATTGAAAGCAGTCATTAAAGGACTTTTGGGTAAAGAACGCAAAGACAACTACAGGCAATCTGTTGCAAACATGTTGGCAGCTTTCGATGAAATTGGGGTTAATATGTCGTNTCATTAAAGGACTTTTGGGTAAAGAATGCAAAGACAGCTACAGGTAATCTGTTGCAAACATGTTGGCAGCTTTCGATGAAATTGGGGNCTCTGACAGACCGAGAAATAAATGCATGGCTCGTATTGAAAGCAGTCATTAAAGGACTTTTGGGTAAAGAATGCAAAGACAGCTACAGGTAATCTGTTGCAAACATGTTGGCAGCTTTCGATGAAATTGGGGTTAATATGTCGTACAAAATTCATCTCTTGCATCAGCATCTTGATCAACTCGCTCAACAGTTGCCAACTGAATCTGATGAGCAAGGCGAACGTTATCACCAAACTGCGCTTCCATTTGAAATAAGGTAACTATAGAGTGTGCATATTTTGAATTCCTAGATTTTTCTAATATCTTTGTCAGAGTGCACAATTTAAACATGTTAACGATTGAAAACTATTTTCGTTTCAGGTACAGAGGAAAGAAATCTCCAGATGCAATACTTGCTGAAATTTGTTGGTGTTATAAAAACACCTTTGAAGAAGAGGAAGACGGTGAAAAAGAGGAAGAAGGATAAGACAAAGATGAAATTCCAGAATATCTGTGGGACGAAATTATCGACCTTTCTGATGATGATGACGATGACCAAGATTTAGAGAGAGCAGTGATGTTGATCCACAGCCGCCTGCTAAACGGCAACTGGCCAAATCATTAATTTAATTTATTTAATTTTTTTACTTAAAACTTTTCATAACTAACATTTCAAAATTATATTTTTTTCCATATTTTTATAATTTCTTTTTCAATGTTTCTTCAAAACCAACACTGAAAAAATTGGTACATAAGAAATGAGAAGTAAATTAATATTAAGCTGGAAAACGCAAGTTTTGTATTACGATTGTTTTCTTATCAAATGAAATTTATTAAAGAAACTGAGAGGCATATTATAGAACAAACAGAAAGGAAAAAAGACTTAGTTTTATGGAAAATATGTTCAAAAAGCCTAAAAAAAAAATTCCAACATTTTGTTTCATAAGCACTTCAAAAATTTTCTAAATCAATTTTTTTTTTATTTTAATTGTTGTACAGGTCTCTAGAAATAATTTGGCTTTAACAGATTGAAAAAATATCAATTAGTCGACGAGTTATAGCCAAAAAACCATATAAACAATATGCTGAAAATCGGCATTTGACTGCAAAGTTCGAACGTCGATTAAAAAAAAATTCGAACTAACATAAACAAACGCCGCGATACGGGTCTTCTAATTTAGCCTCTATTTTCAACCCTCACTCTCAGAATCGACCTAACTTTTGCTAACCTGAATTTGTTCCACAGTTTAATTAGATCGCTATATTAAAATGGAATGCCAAGGCAAACTGAAAATATATTGTTCTTCCGGAACATTTCGCAAGGTTGAGCAAGGTATGTATGGACTTTATATTTTTAGAACAAATATGAAGCAATTTATGTGCAGATCCTGTGTATAGGCAGCGGGTCCTCCAAGAGGTAGCCGGAGATGATTTTTATGAGCAGATCACAATTTCGCAGCAAATTCCTTCAAGTGCTTATGAAGTTGAACCAAGCGATTATGTGCCAATTGGCCTTCATGCTAGCACTAGTGAATCGGTAGCTATTAGCGATGCTTCCGGAAGCAACTGAGCTGTAAATAGTCCCTTTGGTGTCATCAGTTAACGGCCAACTGCTTTGGTCCGTAGCGAAAGCGATTCCGAAGATTTGGGCTTTATTCGGGATGCAGCAGCGATGCTGACAGAAAAGTGCTTTGGATAGATGCGCCAACAAAACTCCTGCTAGCCAGAGTTAAAGAGCTGGCTAAACCCGTAAAACTGTTTTATCAGCGATCAGAAAACTATCAGCGAAGAGTTGTGTTCCAAAGGATACCTTTTTAGTGGAGCGCAAGTTGAGGAAAAGTTTTTTAGTTTGGTCCGACAGTATAAAGAGGTTCAGCTCCATAATTCGCATACGGGACGGAGTAGACAAACTTGCCCTTTTCGAGCATAAATTTCAATAAATTACACATGCTTCCATAATCAACGAAAAAGTCCATATATTTTATGAATTTTTTCTATAGAACTGGATGACATTTTGCTAGAACGTGTTTCCATAAATCCAGAATTCGTACTGGATAGCGGTAACCCACTGACGCGAGTTTCCAAGAGGATCAAGCGGTAAATCTTCAAGCAGCACCAGCTACTCCGGGTAATAATATATACAAACCTTTATCAATATGGTATTTCAATTAAGATTTTAACTTCATCCAATTTTGTTTCAGAAAATGTTGGCGTAACGCCATCTAACTCCAGAAAAGGAAGAAAAACTACGATGGACCTTTTGCTTAATAAAATGTATAAAGAAGCAAAAAAACAAGAAATAAATGAAATAAAAAAAAAACTTTTTAATATTCAACGCTTTTATAAATGGTCTAAAAAGTAGAAAATAATATTTCTCAGTCCCACAGAATGTGTTTTGATAACTTTTGATTTTGAAATTTTAGCAAAAGTCATTATAAACTATTAATGACATTGAAAACGAAAAACGTGGAGCCCATGCAGTACAAAGCATTCGATTTCATTGAATACATAACATTCTACAGCGAAAGTACAAATTTGAGATCGATTTTAAGCGGTCGTTATTCATATGCCCACATACATACATATTTTACTTTTATGTGTATTACATGCGCCCCACGCTTTTCATTTTTAATGTCATTATTTGTTTATAATGACTTTTGCTAAAATTTCAAAATCAAAAGTTATCAAAACAAATTCTGTGGGACTGAGAAATATTATTTTCTACTTTTTAGTCCATTTATAAAAGCGTTGTATATTAAAAAGTTTTTTTTTTATTTTATTTATTTTCTACTTTTTAGTCTTGTCTCTACAAAATTTTGCAATAAATACTAAAATAATTCAACTTGAAGTGAAAGAGAACAGAAGACTATGCAAGCACAATGTTGTTTGCTCACATTTAGTATAAACATACATATGTACATACATATAGCAGCAGTTTATTTCATTTAAAGAAATGGCGTGTCGTCCATTTCCGCTGTGACGTACATATATAAATAGTGCATATATTTAGGCGCAATATTTAACTTCTTCTGACGGGGCGACATCTATCTCTAGANTCTCTAGAGTTTTTCTAATTGTATGTGTTTGATATGATACCTACGACGAGGATGATATCTAAACTCGGTTTGCCATAAATACCGTTGCTATATTTAGGGCCGGTTATTCAGTGTCTGGTTAACACTAATCTGCAAATAAACATCGTTATCGACGTCCTCGACTTCATGCAAGAGGGAGTCGGTAACGTCGATAACTATGTTTAACCACACATTAGTGTTAACCAGACATTGAGTAACCGGCCCTTAAAGTATTGTTACGATTATCCTCGAAGCCTTGAGGGATTTCTCAAATATACTCGGGCTCGTATCGCTGGATTGTTAAATAAATGCTCACGATGACCAAATTGTAGTACAATTAACTTTATTGTACAACAAACAATTTACAATACTCGCTAATACAGTAAAAACACTCTACTATACTTGTTAAAGCAATAACAACGCTTAACTAAACTTGTTAACACAATTAAACTTATAGCTTGCTTATTCGCAACTCACTTCTCTGCTCACTTTACTTGTAGCTTGCTGTCTTGTAACTAACTCACTTCGCTGTGGCGGCGCCCTTATATACCTGCGCTCGTACTTATGGCAACTCTAGAACGTTCTGAAGTTTATCGCTCATTTTCTTTCGCTCGCTGTTCGCAGTGTTCATCCAACTTGACGTTTCGCTTTGTGGAACATTCTACGTGATTCCTCGAACATTCTGCCTATTTCTCGTTGTTCGCTTTGTGTTGCCGCAGTATTCGTACTTCGAAGTACAGGCAAATGTACTTCTTTGCGATATTTTGTACTTCTCCGTTCTTCTGGATTATCGCCGCATGGCCTGGGCGATAAATTCGTTCAAACCATTAACAATTTCGCGTTTAAACCTACTTAATAGGGCTTATATACAGCTCACTTCGTGACAGAACTGTCGCGGTGGAGTGGGGGCGTCTGCACTCAGTGCAGAGTCAATAGGAGCACTCCACAAGGTGGTGTACCTTCTCTCCTGCTCTAGATTGCGGTTGTAAACCACTTTCTAGAGGAACTGGGAAAAGTGGGCTGTCGGGTGATCGCCTATGTAAAGGGTGGGGATCTTTAGGTTAAGGGACGATTTCTGTACACCTTTTTGATCTGACTCAAGGTTACCTGAACCAGGTAACTAGGTGGGCAATCAACGGCGGCTGTCGTAGAATCCTAACATTGAGGAAAGGGTAGGAAAGGTGTCGGCTGCCTTGTACTTCTGTAGGGGAGCTATCGGTAAAAGGTGGGGTCTCTCGCCCAAATTAATTCCTTAGCTCTAGGAAACCAGACTAAAAAACTTGTAAAACAGGAATTAGCGGAGCATTAGGAACCTACACTGGCGCTTAACTATGTTGAACTCGGCGCCTGAGGATATTGCAGACAGAATTGTCGCAGCACCAGCTGCTATTAGGCTAAGGTAAACCGGAAAGAAAACTTTTCTCTGCTGCAGCAAATGTTTTATAGGGCTTTTTAAAACACGGTACCTCTCAACGGCTTGTGATGGGGGTTTTGACAGGCCATTGTGCATTTGTTATTCATGCGGTGAGACTAAGAATTTCGACTGATCATTTTGTGTCAGCTGTCAAGAGGAAGATGAAGTGAATCTCCACACCTTCTTTTAGACTGTCCAACCTTCGCGAGACTAAGATGGAAGCATTTTTGCTCGCAATTCTGAACAAACACTGAGCTCTCAGGGATCGAAATTAGCCGGATTCGAAATTTCATAATCGACTCCAACCTAGCCTGTACTTCTTTAAGCTATGAAATAGTTGGTCACATTAGACATACACCATTGCAAGTTGATAAAAGCGTTGTAAAAAGGAACAACGAGCTGAAAGAACTGCAGAAAACAATTTTCAACAGAAGCAGGAAAAGCCGTAAATAAGAATGAGTTAGAAAAAAACTATGCTTGTTAGAATCCCTAATCAAAAATCTAAAAAATAACTTTTTTCAGTATTTAATTATTATTTATTTTCTTTATTATATATTAAATTTTGATTAAACTGAAGGACATACAGTCAATCAAAAAAGTTAAGGTACAGAGAGTTTTTACAATACGGGCAACTGTTTTTTCAATATTTTTTTTATGAAAAGATGGTTAATGGTTTTTATGAAAAGATGGTTAATTCCACAACAAACACCCCAAAAATCTGAGTAAATTCTGCAAATTTTCATTATTATATTGCACTTTAATTTACACTTTTTAGAAAAAAGTATGCAGTTTTTCCTCATTAATTTTTAGTATAATAAAGTGCCAGTTTGAAGTAGCTAGCACAAAAAAAATCGCAAAAATCAACTGCGTACTGCATACTTTTTTCCTAAAAATTGTAAACTAGAGTGCAATTTTTTAATAAGGATTTGCAGAATTTACTTTAGTTTTGCACAACGTTTGGAACTCAGATTTCTGAGGTTTTTGTTGTGGAATTAACCATCTTTTCATAAATATCTAGCGAAAAATTACATATTTAAACACATTACATATTAAAAACAGTTGCCCGTACTGTAAATCTCTGTACCTTAAACTTATTGATTGACTGTATACATATGCCAAATCTACGGCAAAATGCCGTATTTAAGAATATTATTTCCATAAAACTATGTACATATATATATGAGGACTTGTAATTCGATGAAACGCATAATAATAATTAATGAGAAAATTTTGGAATTTTTATCATTTATGTCCTTTTGCATTTCAGGTGACGATATGCATCCACAATGCATGGAATTTTCAATTTTATTTACTAAAGCTGGGATCACACGATTTGTACATTTGGCTAAAAATTTGTCAAATTCATAGACAAATCATATGAACGCTAAATTACATTTGTCGTTTATCAGAAAAGCCAAATATTTGCCTTCTTGTGGCAAATGAAAAACAACCCTGGTGGCCAAATCGTGTGAACGCAATGCTGCTACATAAGCCAAATAAAAATTACGCAAATGACCAAATATCTGATTTGCCACTTGATGACAAATGCCAGTGACAAATATACAAATATTGTTGAGCGGTATTGCCATTTCGTGCTTGTGAACCTTTGTATTTTCCAATTTTGGTAAAATTTTATTATTTAATATAATATTCGTAACATGTACATATACGTACTCGACAGTAGCTGAGTGTGCAGAGAAGCGTGCGGCTATTTGTAACCTTCATGAGGTCCCAGGTTCTTATGCCGACAGACGAACATATTAAAAGTATAATTAATTTCTGAGTATAATTAACTATGAAAAAGCATATTTGAAGTTCAGAATGAAAAATTTCAGAAAACCAACCGGAAAAGTATTCGCTTCACAACCCTTCGTGGCACTTTACTATTCACCTTTCTTTCAGTTTTCGGATCTCTTTCCGCAGTTTTTGCTGGCTATACATATATACATACATGCATATCGTCGTATAAAGTACAAAACCGCGTATCGTCATTCTGCAAAATCGCGTAACTGACATTGGCTGCCAAAAATTGAATTTGCTCACACAAACTCTTGGCTTAATCCTTATCCATTCGCCCTGAAATATACTATCCAGAACTGCGATTGCTTTATAAAAAAGAGAACCATTTTGAAATATGAGTGTTTTTACTATCTAGACAATAATTTATGCAACCTCACATAGGCAGCTTTGCATTTTGTTGATACGCGGTTTTGTACTTTAAACGGCGATATACATATTATTAAAGACGATCTAATTTACACTGTGTGACAAAAAAACATGTATATAGTTTTTTCGAGGTTCACACTTGTTGTAGGTCTATTCAAGCAGTAAAATCTGCATACTCAGAATTTTAAATACACCCTCAAAATCTGGGCTTAAGGTCAAAAACCGCGTTTTTCAAAGGGTGACGCACAGGTATACTTGCTCGTAACTTTTTTTCTGTTTACCCGGTGAAAAATACGTATTTATGTATGTGATTCAAGATAAGACATTTCGCTGCTTACAACAATGTTTAAATTGATAATTTATCTTAAGAAATGGCAAAGGAATCAGTGATCGGACTTAAAAAAAATTTGTGTGGTAGAATCTAAAAAAAATGTGGTAGATTTCAAAAAAATGTGGTAGATTTCAAAAAATCTGGTAGAACTCAGGTTTTGGATTAAAATTTTTCCAAAAATTAAAAAAAATCTGCAAGGTTTCTCCTAAATTGCAAACATTTTAATTAGAATCTAAAACGAAATTAATTTTAGTATAATAAAGTGCAAGATTGAAGTTGATAAAAATTGCGTAGGTTTTGGCAATTTTTTTCCTTTACAATTTCGAACATATTTTGAAAGATTTCTGCAACCTTGCAGAGCGCTGTAGCGAACAAATGTGGCTCGTTCCAAAAATGCTGCTTGGGATTTGCCGATTTTGACAATTCTCAAGTAAAAGTAAACAACGCTTTAGAAATTTGAGATGCACTGAAATTTGCTAATGCTTTCACAAAATAGCCGGTTTTTATCATTTTCGCTATTAATTCTTTTTATAAATCATATGTTTTGCAATTTAACACAATAAAACCATGTTTGATGTCGAAAAATTGAATATTGAGAAAATTTACTATTTTACAATTTATTTTATCCTCCCATTCTGCCTGTTGTTAGTGTTTAGTGT
>NW_016160861.1:51774-58437 GCF_001687245.7 Rhagoletis zephyria | reverse complement strand
TGCTTAACTTTTAGGTGTGCTCGTCCTTAAGTTATTTGTTTTTTGTTATTTTTTGGCCTTTTAACAATTATATTCAACAATTTTATAATGAGCTCGAGGCCATTTTTTAAATGAAAACCTCTTAAATTTAAAATCTATATTGTCATATATCATTTAGTTTATCAATTAAATTACGCTAAATTTTTAAAAAGGTGGCAACACTCCTTTAAAATATTTTCTGTAAGCCTTCTTAAAAGTCTTTAGTTTGATACCCACATTGCAATATTTCATTTACTTTGTCAATTTAACTGAGTTAAAATTTTAAAATTGGTGGCAACCCTTCTCAAAAATATTTCCAACAGTTATCATTCTTAATCCTCTTTGAATTGATACCCATATTGTAATATTTAATTTATTTTATCGATGTACTTTAGTTAAATTTTCAAACAGGTGGCAACCCTCTTCAAACATATTTTCGGCTGTAAGCCTAGTTTAAACTCTTTAGTTTGACACCCAAATCGCAATATTTCATTTATTTTTTTTCAATTTGACTGAGCTAAAATTTTCAAATAGGTGGCAAACCTCGTCAAAAATATATCCATCAGTTGTCTTTCTCAAACCTCTTGAATTTTATACCCATATTGTAATAATTTATTTATTTCATCAATATAATTGGGTTTAAAAATTTTCAAACAGGTGGCAACCCTCCAATTTTTTGTGATGTCATTGGTTCTGGTATTATACCGAACAATACAATAAAAAAAATATTCAAATCGGTTCAGCCGTTCTCGAGTTTTGACGACCGTGACATACGAACACAACATTTTTATTAATATAGATTACTATTTATGAATTTGTGGTTGAGATACTTGTCACTTTTGCAAGTGCTGTGAATCTCTTCCATTAATTTCACAGCTCGTTCAGAAACCATGTTTGAATGAGGCACATCAAGCACAGAACGTTCCTTTACCCAATGAGTGGTAAAAGACTTTAAAGCAATGGTCGGCAGGCCATAGAGTGGAAGCTGAGCAGTGCATTTAACGCACACAGTCTCAGTTATTGAATCGTTTGAATGTGTTAGAAAGCCTTAGCGCCCCAGTAGAAACCGGTTGTATGCGTTCATGAAGAATGCTTGCTATATGAGTACGGTGACCATCCGTTCTGTTTTTTGCAGGACCGTACTGTTATTTAAAGGTCTGTCCTGCGTAGTTTTTCAAAACAGAAAACCCCCAAAATGTACTGATTTTTTCCAAGTGTCCTGCCTTTGTATCGCATTTTCTTCGATCCGTTAAAAAAAACTTTTCAACTTTTCCTACTCGAAATAAAAGCAGTGTCGATAACTAAATGATAACTACATAAGGGTAAGCTGGTTTTGAAGGTTCAACTAGTCAATGCGTTCTAAATATTATACGGTTATGGACAATGGATGACGAGAAATTGAAGACCAGCATCAAATATATCGATAACACTGTTCTACAAATTTTGTGGTAATCGCTTAAGAAAAAAATATTCTGCAAGCCAATTTTCCTTTCAAACAACCGTTTTCGTATTTTTGGTACATTTCGAACCTATTCGTCAATATCTCATGAAAAAATTATCCAATCAACATAAGCGACCTACAGTCTTCTTACAAAAATATATTACTTTGCCGATTTCGATGAAAATTATTAGTGTTACAAGCGACCAAAATCGAAAAATTAAAATTTCAAAAATTTTTTTTTACAGTAAATGAAAATCTGATGAGAAATGTTGATGTTACGGAACACAATCTGCACAAAAAATATATATTTTTGCAAAGAGTCCATCAATACCTTTCGAACTGTTAGTTGTTTAATGAGATATTGAGGAATAACTGAAAAAGTACTAAAAATACGTTTTTCGAACAAATCTCGAAAACACTTCTTTGAAACCATTGGTATATTTCCCGTTTTCAACGACCCAAAGTTTGCCTAAAAAAATTGCTTTACAGAGGTTCATATTTCGTGTAAAGTAATATGTAATATGCCTTATTATAATTTTGTAAATATTCGTTACTAAAAGATTAATACCAATGAAGCATATGTGATTTATGTTTAAAGTTTAAAATTGGATTAATAATTAAGAAATATACACTCTTCGTTATTTGAATAGCGCATCCTTTTAATACTTAGTCGGTACAGTTTTCCTTTTGTTTGCTTAATATTCATTAACTTTTTATAAAAATATAGCATATTCTACGTCTACATCCCATTTAAAAAATTTTTGAAAATTAAAAAAAAAAATAAATATAGGGGCGACAATTTTTTTCGTTCACGGTGCTGCGCATTTTCTTCCATTTAAAAATTTTGTCAAGCATACTTTATATGGTAGAAAATCAAGAAAATGGCATGTATATATGTAGTATATTATTGTTATTTTTATACTACGCAATTATATGTAGATAAATTTTTTGAAAAATTGAATCTAAATAGATCCAATTGGATACATTTTTAGACGAATTTTTGCGGGATACTTATTTTTTCCGGTCAGTATAAATGTGGATACTTTTTTAAATAGACCAAAATTTTATATTTCCTATAAAGTTTTTTTCGTTCAAAAATCGATTTTCATTAAAGATGGTAGAAAGCATTACGTTTTCTAAACGTATAAAGAATCGCTACTTAAACGTGAAATTAAAGCATTTTATTTTTTGTGAACGAAGCAATGAACATATGCTTTGCAATTGCTTTAATTAGCTTAAAAGGATGCTTTACGCAAGATCTTAATATACATATCGTCGTTTAAAGTACAAAACCGCGTATCAAGATAATGCAAAACCGCGTATGTGACGTTGCATAAATTATTTTCTAGAGAGTAAAAACACTTATATTTCAAAATGGTTCTCTTTTTTATAAAGCAATCGCATTTCTGGCTGGTATATTTCAGGACGAATGGATAAGGATTGAGCCAAGAGCTTGTGTGAGCAAATCCAATTTTTGCGCGCAAATGTCAGTTACGCGGTTTTGCAGAATGACGATACGCGGTTTTGTACTTTAAACGACGATATACATATGTATATAAAGTAAATTATACTCTTTCTGTAGTAATCTCTTTCATATCACATATTTTCATTTGTTAATTTAAAAAGAAAGAAGATTTCAATGTAGTTTAAAAAACTAAATTTGATTTATTTAAGGAAACTTTTATGAATTTTACTGAAAAGACTTTAAATACACTCTAAAAAAAATTTTTTTTTTTGAGAGAAGTAACCAGTTTCCTCTTTTAATGTGTGCAAATTTGCATGCGGCAGTGGCGTAGCCAGGATTTGGCGAAGGGGGGTGCTTAAAAAAAAATTTGCATCGATAACTTAAAGTTGTGATACACAATGGCTAGAGGCGTCGCACTATAGGCAAAACACGAGTTTTTTTTCAAAATCGTAGATATTCGCTTAGAAAAGAGACAATGGAATGAAGATAAATGATCATATAATATTGGGAAACTATAGAGAAGTTACAACAACAATAACTTAACCCTCAAAATACCGTTCAAAATGTCACTTTTTTTAATTTTGGATTTTGGCTCCCATTCCACTAGAAAACACTATATTTAATACACCATTAGCACTGTTTCTGAAAGATTTCTCTTTATTTTATCTTAGGACTCGATTCTTGGGACATTGGATGCTGTACCCGAGTGGCCAGATTGGAAAAGAAAATATACCTTTAAACTTTAATAACTCGTAAACTATCGGCTTTCACAAAAAATGTATATACCAAAAATGGTTATACTGGTCGATATCTTTACGAAAGTACAGCATTTAATCCTTTAGTGCAGAGTCTGTCATATATGAAACGCTTTTTAACCCTTTCAAGGCAGGGGCAAAATGGTTCTGAATATGTTTCCAACGTACTTTTTATTTTTTATTTATTTTTATTTTTATTTTTATTTTTATTTTTAATATTTTTATTTTTTTATTTCATTTCTTTTATTTATTTTATTTTTATTATTATTTTACTATGGAAAAATTTTCTACGATTAATATCTACGTCAACATGAGAAAAAGCACGTTCAAAAGCATATTGAGAACCTTTTTCCTCTGCCTTGAAAGGGTTAAAAAGCGTTTCATATATGATAGACTCTGCATTAAAGTGTTAAATGCTGCATTCCATTATCTCTTTTCTAAGCGAAGATCTACGATTTTGAAAAAAAAATCGTGTTTTGCCTATAGTGCGTCGCCTGTGGGCATTCTTTCATACATGTATGTATGTGCCATTTTTACCGTTATATATTTTTTGTTTACTCGGTTATTCCATGGGGAATTCATGCTTTATTTCAATTTAAAAAATTAAATTATTACATTATTTTAATTAATTAGTGTGTAGTCCAGTTTTGTTTTGTAGAAGTTTCGTTAGTATACACTTCAGTTTTTACACATTGAATATATCTGCATATTTATATATTTACGCGTATCTATTTACATTTATTTATGTACAAGTCTACAAAATCTGATTACTTATAAAGCGATTTTTAATCTTCGTTGCTTAACACACATTTTTTCAATTACTTCTTGTGTTGTAATCGGCACATCATTATGTACCGCTAACATCGTTAAACCATTCAGCCGCTCCTTAGTTGTATAAAAAGGAGGGACAAATAAGATAGCATATTCAACAATTGAGAGTCCACTTGCAAAGTGCGCTATGTAAATTTTTTTTAGATTTTTAGTTTTTGGTGGGTTTCATGTCCACTAACAGCAGAGTGAAAAATTTTTCTATATTCTGAAAAAATAGCATGAAATGTTAACTACTCTTGCAAAAGTCGCTATAATACTTATTTATACACTTTCAAATGTAACCTCTTCGTATTAACTTAGAAAACTGCAAGAAAACGTGGTAGTTTCGGTGCCTAGTGGAAGAGGTCGCAAAAAAGAAGCAAACCAATCTTCCTAGAGGAGAGAACGCGAAAAGCTAAAAAAAGTTAGCTATGTAAAAGTTACTGTTTCAAAACTTGCAGTTTTAAATTTTTAAATATAAAATTTGCAAATCTACTGCAATTTTATTTTTTTAATGGTATTCGGCTCTTATTTATCCAAATTTTCAGATAATAAAAAAAGATACAGTTCGGATGTTACTTGTTGTCGTAGACGTTTTTTTTTAATTTATGGTTTACTTTTATAAAATCACATAACGCTTTTTGTAAGTGGACTACTCATATATTTATTAAAAGATAATTTGTCATCCGTCTGAAATAAAAAAAATGTAAATTAGAAGGATAAAATAGTATTGTGTTATTAATTCAAAAGTAAACAATTGTAGTTCAATGACGAAGGGGGGGAGGGGGTAATATATCCCCCACATATCCCCCTTGGCTACGCCACTGGCATGCGATGTAATAAAATTAATCATTGCCTGTTTACTTTTACATAACGAATTTGTCGGAAGAGCAAAATTACACATAAAATGTTTAAAATAAAGTAGTGTCTATTATTAGTAGGAAATCTATTTGTAGTTTGAAAATTTTTGCAATTTTAAACATTCTATATATGTGTATTTATGTGTATATCTTAAAGATCTCAAGTTCAAAATCAAATACTGAACAACGTATACGTATATTTATAGAGATTCTTGTTGAAAAATAGATAATTTTCAGTAGTAGTTTTACATGGTCTTTTTAGAGTGTACATGCTACTTATTATATTTACTTTGCAAACTACTTATGCACAAAAAATGTACTTTATAAATTGAAATTACAAATGCTTGATTTTATGCACATGTATTCCAAGTCCTTAGGATGGGTTAAATTATGTCTTTTTCATGAAATTGTTTGGTTTCCTTACAAATTATGAGATGTATATGTAAAAAAATTAAATTGGATACATTTGGATACATTTTTGGCTTGGTCAGGGATACATTTTCTTGAGACGGCGCGGCAACTCTGGTCACCGTATATATGAGTGAATTAGTGTGAACAATTCATGCGTAGTCATGAATTTCCACGAATAAATTAAAATCCTAGTGAATTGCAAGCGAATTTACGTTGTCGTTGTTTTTAGTACATTTCTTGATAAATTTGAAGTGGAATTTTTGTAATATTTTCAGTCTTGTACAAAAATTTTAGTGAACGGACGTGTTGTGCGATACAATTTTCGGCACAAACGGGCTTTTACAAGATATGCATTTGCATATGTAAGTGCTACTTTTTTGTATGTCCCCGTATATTAAAATATATCAGAGAAGTTGCATTTACATATGGGGATACATATCTTGTAAGAATGCTTTAATACTGTTCCATTAATGCATTTTTGTATGTTTGAAACATTAATACAGCCATATGCATACAGCAGTAGTACAAGTGTATGGTTAGAGTACGCATACGCTCTGAGAAACCACGCGTGTTAAATGGAAATGAAGGTTCATTTATACTGGCATGTATACACAGCAACAAGCTCATGCCACCAACAGCAATGTCGTATGCATAAAATTTCTACTGGGGCAATTCAGTTTAGCGATAGCAGCATGTAACTCAGTGTTGCCGTTTTAGGCTTTGGTGGCTAGATTTAGCTACTACATATTTTTTTGGCCACATAAATTTAAAATTGCCCTTAGCCCTTTGGAGAATTTATTCATACTTGTCATGAAAAAGTTGTTTATCTTAATTTTATCTATTTTTTTTTGCATTTATGTAGGAGATGAATTTTTAAGCTAAGAAAGACTGATATATACACAT
>NW_016160861.1:28283-51749 GCF_001687245.7 Rhagoletis zephyria | reverse complement strand
AACTTGCAGTTTTAAATTTTTAAATATAAAATTTGCAAATCTACTGCAATTTTATTTTTTTAATGGTATTCGGCTCTTATTTATCCAAATTTTCAGATAATAAAAAAAGATACAGTTCGGATGTTACTTGTTGTCGTAGACGTTTTTTTTTAATTTATGGTTTACTTTTATAAAATCACATAACGCTTTTTGTAAGTGGACTACTCATATATTTATTAAAAGATAATTTGTCATCCGTCTGAAATAAAAAAAATGTAAATTAGAAGGATAAAATAGTATTGTGTTATTAATTCAAAAGTAAACAATTGTAGTTCAATGACGAAGGGGGGGAGGGGGTAATATATCCCCCACATATCCCCCTTGGCTACGCCACTGGCATGCGATGTAATAAAATTAATCATTGCCTGTTTACTTTTACATAACGAATTTGTCGGAAGAGCAAAATTACACATAAAATGTTTAAAATAAAGTAGTGTTTATTATTAGTAGGAAATCTATTTGTAGTTTGAAAATTTTTGCAATTTTAAACATTCTATATATGTGTATTTATGTGTATATCTTAAAGATCTCAAGTTCAAAATCAAATACTGAACAACGTATACGTATATTTATAGAGATTCTTGTTGAAAAATAGATAATTTTCAGTAGTAGTTTTACATGGTCTTTTTAGAGTGTACATGCTACTTATTATATTTACTTTGCAAACTACTTATGCACAAAAAATGTACTTTATAAATTGAAATTACAAATGCTTGATTTTATGCACATGTATTCCAAGTCCTTAGGATGGGTTAAATTATGTCTTTTTCATGAAATTGTTTGGTTTCCTTACAAATTATGAGATGTATATGTAAAAAAATTAAATTGGATACATTTGGATACATTTTTGGCTTGGTCAGGGATACATTTTCTTGAGACGGCGCGGCAACTCTGGTCACCGTATATATGAGTGAATTAGTGTGAACAATTCATGCGTAGTCATGAATTTCCACGAATAAATTAAAATCCTAGTGAATTGCAAGCGAATTTACGTTGTCGTTGTTTTTAGTACATTTCTTGATAAATTTGAAGTGGAATTTTTGTAATATTTTCAGTCTTGTACAAAAATTTTAGTGAACGGACGTGTTGTGCGATACAATTTTCGGCACAAACGGGCTTTTACAAGATATGCATTTGCATATGTAAGTGCTACTTTTTTGTATGTCCCCGTATATTAAAATATATCAGAGAAGTTGCATTTACATATGGGGATACATATCTTGTAAGAATGCTTTAATACTGTTCCATTAATGCATTTTTGTATGTTTGAAACATTAATACAGCCATATGCATACAGCAGTAGTACAAGTGTATGGTTAGAGTACGCATACGCTCTGAGAAACCACGCGTGTTAAATGGAAATGAAGGTTCATTTATACTGGCATGTATACACAGCAACAAGCTCATGCCACCAACAGCAATGTCGTATGCATAAAATTTCTACTGGGGCAATTCAGTTTAGCGATAGCAGCATGTAACTCAGTGTTGCCGTTTTAGGCTTTGGTGGCTAGATTTAGCTACTACATATTTTTTTGGCCACATAAATTTAAAATTGCCCTTAGCCCTTTGGAGAATTTATTCATACTTGTCATGAAAAAGTTGTTTATCTTAATTTTATCTATTTTTTTTTGCATTTATGTAGGAGATGAATTTTTAAGCTAAGAAAGACTGATATATACACATGCATATGTGTATTGTATGTTCCTTACGGTTTTATAAATACATACTGTAAAAGTGTTAGGGCTGTTAACTTATCTATTAACGATTTAACTATAGTTTAAAATAGATATGTTTACGGCCCTTAATATGCTTAATTTGTTAAATGACCCATCAAGTCGATTGACCGTGTATGTTCTTGTGGTGTGATTGTACCAGCTGCTGGTGCGACTTCAAAAACTATTTGAAAATTTTATGATTGTACCAGCATGCTGGTGTCGTGAGTGGTGAAATTAGCTAAATTTTCTAAGTAAAAAGTATTTTGGCGGAAATTTCTTGCACTAGATGAGTCAAAGCCGTGTTTGCGGAAGATTAAGTTCCCGATATTGCAGTTGTGAATTTAAAAAACAAATTTGTAAAGAAGTGAATATTGTACCAGCATGCTGGCAAGTTATATGCTTCGAGCCTGATGGCTTGATGGCTCACTTGATGGAGCCATCAAGCTGGTGTCATATATTTCCCCTTTTATACAAAAAAGTTTTTGGTTGGATAAAATATTAGCTTTTTTCCAGAGTTCATTGTTTTTCTATACCATTGCTTATTGAAAATGTTTGCGTGTATACTTATATATGTAAGTAAAAAAATTTTGCTACCATTTTTAACCACAACGATTTTTTTAGCTCTATTTTAGCGACTTTTTTAGCCCTTTTTTAAAGGAATTTGGCTACCACTAAAAATGATTCGCGGCAACACTGATGTGACTCATCACCAGGGAACGGATTTTTAGGACCTAAAAACCTATAAAAAAGGNAGTAAAAAAATTTTGCTACCATTTTTAACCACAACGATTTTTTTAGCTCTATTTTAGCGACTTTTTTAGCCCTTTTTTAAAGGAATTTGGCTACCACTAAAAATGATTCGCGGCAACACTGATGTGACTCATCACCAGGGAACGGATTTTTAGGACCTAAAAACCTATAAAAAAGGCAAAATAAAATAACGAAATAGGCTGGAAAAGACAAAATAAAATAGCGAAAAAGGCAGGAAAAGGCACTAGGTATTGCGAAAAAGGCAAAAAAAGGCAAACCAAAATAGCGAAAAAGGCAGGAAAAGGCAAAGGCAAGTATTGCAAAAAAGGCAAAATAAGGCACTAATAAAGACAGCAAATACGAAGAACAGTCAAAAAATATATTTATTTTAGAAATGTTTATATTACAAGTAAAAAGAGAAAAACTATGAACTAGTTTGATTATATGAAAAATTTGTACTTTTAAATCTTTGACTATTTTATCCTTTCGAGTTTCTAACTCATAAAACTTTAATCTGTATAGTTGTAGTAACATTGAACCACAAGATGCATTTTGAAGTTTACTGGCAGCATTTTCATTCGATTTTCGCGAAGAAAAGCCTTGAATGTATTAAATGTGCGCTCGACGTAAGTTGATACAAGTGGAGCCCAATTTAAATATGGAACGTTTGAAACGTTCATATTATCAGGAATAAGGGCGTTTTCCTCGCCCTTTACAATTTTATCCACACCCCTTATTGTCTTCAAGCCTACGTTAGCTGAAAAAACGGCTTTGAATTTTTTCAACACCAATTTGGCAAGAGGTCCCTGCGCTTCTATAAGCCGCATGGGCATGCGTATATTTTTTAATCTTAAAAAAAAAATTGAAAACGCTATAATCACTTTTTTAAAGGTGGAAAAGGCAAATATCTTAAAAAAGGCAAAATAAGGCAACATCAAATGTGTATATATGGAATCAGGGAAAGCTAAATCGTGGACATTCTTAATCGAATATACTCTATCTCTTTAGCAGAAAAAAAGGCAATTTCCATAAAATCCGTTCCCTGCTCATCACATATGCGTTCTGATAATAATAATGATTTGAAAACCATGCCTTTGCAGGTAGGTAAGCGTGGAGTCTTGCGACGTCTACTACAGTTGCCCCGTAAAGGAGTGTAATTCGGAGTTGGATTTGTGGTGGGAGAGAGACCGGCGTTCACTCTAGTGGACGACAGTCTAGGCACAATCCGCATCAAAGCGAGATTATTCAACATCTCATTCATATGTGCCAATGCCCCGATGGAAGACAGGGACGAGGCATCCAAGGCTCTCTTAGCTTAGAGCGTACATATTAGCTGAGGGTGATCGACTTCGCCGGAGCCCGAAACTTGGCAGTATGTATTACTGGGTTCTAGCATAGAAAGATCCATCAAGCTACATGTATGTCTCCACATCGCAAAACGGGAAACCAAATCGAGGATGTTGTGATAGACGGCAAGCATGCTTCCATGTTTTAAATGTACATACGTACACTCCGAGGGCCAAACATCGACTCGCACTACTATATTGATCCATCCAATATACGACCCAACCTCGGAGCAGCTAAAAAGAGGCCCCCAACAATCCAAAAAAAGTTCAACGTCGAAAAGCTGCAATCAAAACAGACGGCCAATGGATTCGNGAGCCAAACATCGACTCGCACTACTATATTGATCCATCCAATATACGACCCAACCTCGGAGCAGCTAAAAAGAGGCCCCCAACAATCCAAAAAAAGTTCAACGTCGAAAAGCTGCAATCAAAACAGACGGCCAATGGATTCGGCGCTCGACCCTCACACCTGCTATGAGAGAGCACTCTTCAACAAACCGACTTGCGCGATCAGTGGAACCACATTTCCCGCTCATTGCTGATGATGATGAGGAGTGTGAGAAAATGCTTGAAATGCTGGCCGACAGAAAAAACACCCGAAATTTTTAGCAGAGAGTGGAGCGACTTACGGAATGTTTCAAGACTCCTGTAGGAACAACCATGGCGGCCTAGTGACCGATGTCCAGAAAGTACTCAGATTATGGAGGGAACACTTTTNATGATGATGAGGAGTGTGAGAAAATGCTTGAAATGCTGGCCGACAGAAAAAACACCCGAAATTTTTAGCAGAGAGTGGAGCGACTTACGGAATGTTTCAAGACTCCTGTAGGAACAACCATGGCGGCCTAGTGACCGATGTCCAGAAAGTACTCAGATTATGGAGGGAACACTTTTCGACCCTTGTGAATGGCAGAAGCACTGAAAGAAGAGAAGAAGACGAACCCGAGGTCCCAGTCGAGGACGATGGAGTCGATATCCCAGCGCCTGACTATGACGAAAAGTACCAAAGCTGATTGAGCTGACGGCCTGTTAGCTGAGCTATTTAATTACGATGGCAAGGAGGTAATAAGGTGCATGCCCGACGACTGGAATTCAAGTGCGCTCTGCCCAATCCACAAGAAAGGCGACCCCGCCATGCGTGCCAACTACTGCGGGATCGGCCTTCTAAGCATAGGTCTTGCAAGGTCTTATCGAATGTATTGTCTACCATATACCAGGTATTCACAATACACCAAATCTTGGAAAAGACTCGCGAGAAAATATCGGCACTTAGCACCTATTTGTCGACTTTAAAGCCGCTTTCGACAGCACTAAAAGGAGTTTCCTATATGCCGCTATGTCTGAATGTCCGACAGGACGACTCTCTTTCATGTGACTTCTTTAATCTGATGTTGGAGAAGATAATAAGATCTGCAGAACTGAACCACTCAGGAAAAATTTACTACAAGAGCGTACAATTGCTGGCTTATGCCGATGACACTGACATCATCGGTAAGAAAAACCGCGAAGTCTGTCCTGGCTTTTCCAAGTTGGACAAGGAAGCAAAGCGAATGGGTCTGGTGGTCGTGGGTGCCAAGGTTCCCACTGTTGACAGTTACAATTTCGAGAAAGTAGAGCATTTTGTTTACTTGGCAACCAGCATTAACACAGATAATAATGTCAGCATGGAAATCCAACGCAGAATCTCTTTTTCCAACAAGTACTGGCTTTGGACTGAGTAGGCAATTCAGGAGTAAAGTCCTCTCTCGACGTATGAAAACCAAACTATAAGTCACTCATCATGCCCATGCTGGTATATGGCGAATTAAAATACAGCGGCTCAACTGGCTTGACCATGTCCTTCGAATGGACACCGACGCCCCACCTCTGAAAGTATTCTGGCTTCACTTGGCATTTCCAATTGGCGTCAGTTTGCCAAAATCGCTTTGGCGGTTACAGCGCCAAATAAGAAGAAGAAGAAGAGAATAACCTTATCAGTCACACAGTGTTATAATCCCGACGAAATTCGCGACGGTGGTACCGGGAGGGGAACGGTACCTGACGGTAGCAAGTTTAGTTTGGGTTAAAGTCTCACACTGTCGGGGTTAGGCTTTCGATGCGTCCTCCTCGTAAAATAAACATGCTCAGTAAAAAGTTAACAATTTAAATCGACGAATAGTTTTATATCAACTTTTGTGAACTTCTGTTTATTTGTTTTTTGTACAACAAATGGTTACAATAATTTTAAACTATAATAAAAAATTTTTTAGTAAGTAATTATTGGTTTTGATTTTTTTTTGTATGGACCCCCCCTAAATTTCGTTCTGGCTACACCATTGACCTCGTTGTAGGCATCATATTAAGGAGATACAATTAGAAGACTCCAGATGTCGCCCCGCCAGAAGAAGTTAAATATTGCGCCTAAATATAGACACTATTTACATACGCTACAGCGGAAATGGAAGACACGCCATTTCTTTAAATAAAATTAACTGCTGCTATATGTACATACATATGTATGTTTATACAAAACGTAAGAAAGCAACATTTTGCTGCATAGTCTTCTGTTCTCTTTCATTGGAAGTTAAATTATTTTAATATCTATTGCAAAATTTGGTACATAAAATAAAATAACACTTTTTAATATACAACGCTTTTATAAATGGACTAAAAATTAGAAAATAATATTTCTTAGTCCCATAGAATTTGTATAGATAACTTTTGATTTTGAAATTTTAGCAGAAGTCATTATAAACCATTTATGAGATTGAAAATCAAAAGCGTTGGGCGCATGTAATAGACATGAATTGATATGAAGGGTAATATATTTATGTATGTATGAATGTGGATATATGAATAACGACCGCTTAAAATCGATCTCAAATTTGTACTTTCTCTGTAGAATTTTTGGGTCTATGTTATGTAGTTTGACTATTGTCAATTAAATCTAAAGCTTTGTATTGCATGCGCTTCACGTTTTTCGTTTTCAATCTCATAAATGGTTTATAATGACTTTTGCTAAAATTTCAAAATCAACAACGGGCCCTTAGCTTAGATGAAAATGCTTCATTGTAAGGTAGACTTTACATATAAAGAACTTTTCTATTTAAAGCAACAAAATAAAATCTTTATAAGAGCTGTTTTCATTATAAGGGTTTGCTCAAGCAGCAGCGGTATGGTACCGCGCGGTGTAACTCCATATGGAATGTTTGCTCATGTATGGATACACAAATAGTATGTAGTTAACTTACATTCATACCCAGTAGAAATTCTATGCATATGCATGAGCTTGTTGTTGTGTATACATGTGTGTGTATAAATTTCAAAATAATCTCCACATACACAACAAACATGCAACCTGAATGTATACTATGCACTTAGCTTTAAATTTTAACATTTTCGCAGCTCCCTATGTTTATCTTCATCTAAAGCAGGGATCACAAGATTTGTACATTTTAACAGTTACAGAGTGGTGTTGTTGGAAAGTTGTTATTGAGCTAAACTCATTATTTCTAGACAACACCACTCTGTGACTGCCAAAATGTACAAATCTGTGCAAATCGTGCGATCCCTGCTTAACAGCTTCTTTACAGCGTGTTCACTACTGTTAGTGATAGCAGAGCGTAATTTGCCGGCGCAACTATGTAGAATAGTTTTAGGCAGTGGTATGATAGTAGGGTTGCCAGATTTTTTATGCGCGAAATCAGTACGTTAGACTTTTTCATGCTTAAAAAATCAGTACTTTTCAGTACAGTTTTTCAAAGCAAAATTATGACTGTAAGTAACAGATAATACTTTAAAACGCCAGAGTACTTATTTTTAACAATATTTTGGTATATAAATAAAACATACTCCATAAAAAATAAAAATTTTATTCATTTATTTTTATAACATGAGTGTACACATCACTGTACACAGGAGCCAATAAAATATTTTATACTTATGCCATTTTTGAATAGCAATAATGAGATAATTTCCATTTTCAGTGATTAAATAGTCAAATACATTTCATTTAAAATTACTTTTAATTTGAAGTTCAGTTTCAAAACTTTTATTTAGAAGTCGGTTTCTCTCTTTGAGCCAGGGAGCAAATTGTATGCTTAAGATTCTCTGAGTTGCTTCGCTTGAGTATGGTATTGAAAAAAAGAAAATTACATATATTTTCAAACTGTAGAAAATGGAAAGACTCTAACAAGAGTATTTAACTCTATGTCTTATATACAATCATGCATGTATCCGGCGGATGTCATCCGCACGGATCTAATCCGATGTCATAGCAATAGGGATGCAAACGATGCATCGATGTTTCTGAAACATCGATAACATCGGCTAAAAAACCGATGTTTACCATCGATATTTGAAAATTACTCAACATCGTAAAATTGACGATATATCGATGTCAATTTTAACGATGTTTTAAACATCGACTTTAGTTTCGGTTCAAAATTGCCATTGCGTTCACATCTTTATGTTATATCTTTGGGCTCTGTCACACGGTCAGTATTTATTGACGTGATCCAAGTATCGCGATATTTATTGACGGTGTAGTATGCAGTATTGATGGATCGTGATCCATTTCGCAAAATTTCTAAAAATTTTGAAGTCTGGATCGCGGATCGCAATACCGTCAATAAATATTGAACGTGTAGCACTTTCAAAACGAGATCCATACATTTCTTCAGTACATCTTTTACTCTCATAATGTAAACATCGGCTCTGCCTTCACTCTCGGGGCTTCAAATCTTTCAAAACAAATAGAACAAATCTTAAAAGAATTGTGGAATGCATTATCTGTAAATTATACGTAATTAAACGTAAATACGTATCGAAATATCGATGTAGCGATGTCGGCTCTGAAAATTCGCATTCCTACATAGCAAGCGAGTGAGAAATATTAGATTCATGAGAATGGGATCCCTCGGAAACACACCTATTGCGGTCCGACAGATACCATTTGCACGAATCTAATCTTTCGCACTCGCTTATTCCGACAGTGCCAATCTGATTAGATCCGTGCGGATGGCATCCGTTGGATATCGTAATAGGCATGAATGTCAGTAAATTGAGAAAAAACAATTGTAAATCTGAATTTACATGAGGCGATTTTCTAGGCGATTCAATATTGCTCAAGGAAAATCGCTAGTGTAAATGGTGATTCAAAAAATTGGTTTCCACAAGGTAGACAGCAAGTCAACTTTTGCGCCTGTCACAAATGGCTTCTTCAAAAGGCAGCCTACGTTATAGGCAAAAAGCATTCAAATATTCAAATTAAACTGAAAGACATTTTCGCGATAACTAACAACACTCGCCAAAAAAACTTCAGCCTTCTTTTTAAATAATTTGAGCTTCATCATATTATCTATTGTGAATTCCTTGGTAAGATAAAATACCGGAAATTAGTTTGAATAAATCAGCTATTAACCTTGGGATATTTCTATACGAATTTCTGTAGAGCACCTACCGGGTGTGTGGTTTGTACTTGATCTGAAGGCTTAAATTAAATAACAAACCGATTTGTTTCTGATTATGCTCCTAATTCGGGACACATTGGGCGCGATCATATTAGGTCCATTCAATATCAAAAAAATTTGTACGAATTGTTACTAGTACTTGCAAGTTTTTACATTCAATAACCCAATATATTTGCAAGAGAGAGCGAATTCGAGAGCGTGACAAACCGAGAGAGCTGCAAATTCTTGCAAGTAAAAATTTTACTAGCAGAAATTTGCAGAAGTCAAAAAGTAAGGTTAGGTTTCAAATTCAAATGTAAACAAACTGTTTAAGAGGATGATTTAATGAAACATAATTAGTGAAATGAAAATATGGATGAAAAATTTAAATCTCTTGTATATTTTTTTATTTTTATAACGATGGGAAATATTCCCAATTAAAAAGAAAATTGCGCACCAAAACTTAATCGTCAGAAAGTGTCAAAATGGCTTAATGTGCAAGTTTTTACTAGTTTTGCGTTCAATAACTTTTTCGGAAAATTTTCTCTTGCTCACAATTTTACTCTATATTTTTCTTTTACGCTCTCGCTGCAAGTACTTACTGGAAAAGTTATTGAATGGAGCTAATGTCTAACCGTAGTCGGTTTGTCCTAGGCCCACTTGCAGAACAGCAGATTATCTATTTAACCCGAAGTTGACCGGTTAAATTGAGAAATCGGCTTGCACAAGAGTAGGTTAGACACTAACTCAGAGATAAAAACTTATTAAACCCAGAAAATTTTGAGGGTTAAATGGTTAAGTTTGTGTCAGTTCTGCCGAAAACTAGAAAAACAAATAAAATTAAAACAAATACATAAAAAAATAAATAAATAAATGAAAAGATGGACGAATTGGTGCATTCTGACGATGATGAGGAAATCATTGATTAAGTCAACTCAGATTTCTATAACAGATCAACAGCTGAGCGAAGTGATCATTATAATGCTCTGCGAGATAAAGCATTCCACAGGAGATTTCGCTTGCAAAAGGAAAGCGTTATTTTCCTTTTAGACAAGCTTAAAACGCGGTTAGAATGCTCAAAGAGGTTGGTACTTCGGCTCAAAAAGTTAAGTTTTTATAATATTGTTGCAAACTTTCCATGGTGCGGCAGTATCCTGTGGAAATCGAATTGAATGACCGCGTCAGCTCTATCCGTCTATTCTTGAAATTTTAACAAGCATTAAGTCAGTTCCAGGTATTTCAGGATTTGCAGGTTTTACAAGTAAAGCGGTTTTCGCCATTAATAAACCTTATGGAAGGTGGCGTACGTTAACAGCTTCCTGTAAAAACCTGCAAATCATGAAGTACCTGTAACATACTTATTAAAAAAGAGAAACATCGGAAAATATCGATGTATCGATAGATTTAGAGCGATTTTTTTCGGCATCGATGTTAGTGTTTACGATACATCGAAATATCGATGTATCGATGTTGGCTCTGAAAATTCGCATTCCTACATAGCAAGCGAGTGAGAAATATTAGATTCATGAGAATGGGATCCCTCGGAAACACACCTATTGCGGTCCGACAGATACCATTTGCACGAATCTAATCTTTCGCACTCGCTTATTCCGACAGTGCCAATCTGATTAGATCCGTGCGGATGGCATCCGTTGGATATCGTAATAGGCATGAATGTCAGTAAATTGAGAAAAAACAATTGTAAAGCTGAATTTACATGAGGCGATTTTCTAGGCGATTCAATATTGCTCAAGGAAAATCGCTAGTGTAAATGGTGATTCAAAAAATTTGTTTCCACAAGGTAGACAGCAAGTCAACTTTTGCGCCTGTCAAAAATGGCTTCTTCAAAAGGCAGCCTACGTTATAGGCAAAAAGCATTCAAATATTCAAATTAAACTGAAAGACATTTTCGAGATAACTAACAACACTCGCCAAAAAAACTTCAGCCTTCTTTTTAAATAATTTGAGCTTTATCATATTATCTATTGTGAATTCCTTGGTAAGATAAACTACCGGGTGTGTGGTTTGTACTTGATCTGAAGGCTTAAATTAAATAACAAACCGATTTGTTTCTGATTATGCTCCTAATTCGGGACACATTGGGCGCGATCATATTAGGTCCATTCAATATCAAAAAAATTTGTACGAATTGTTACTAGTACTTGCAAGTTTTTACATTCAATAACCCAATATATTTGCAAGAGAGAGCGAATTCGAGAGCGTGACAAACCGAGAGAGCTGCAAATTCTTGCAAGTAAAAATTTTACTAGCAGAAATTTGCAGAAGTCAAAAAGTAAGGTTAGGTTTCAAATTCAAATGTTAACAAACTGTTTAAGAGGATGATTTAATGAAACATAATTAGTGAAATGAAAATATGGATGAAAAATTTAAATCTCTTGTATATTTTTTTATTTTTATGACGATGGGAAATATTCCCAATTAAAAAGAAAATTGCGCACCAAAACTTAATCGTCAGAAAGTGTCAAAATGGCTTAATGTGCAAGTTTTTACTACTTTTGCGTTCAATAACTTTTTCGGAAAATTTTCTCTTGCTCACAATTTTACTCTATATTTTTCTTTTACGCTCTCGCTGCAAGTACTTACTGGAAAAGTTATTGAATGGAGCTAATGTCTAACCGTAGTCGGTTTGTCCTAGGCCCACTTGCAGAACAGCAGATTATCTATTTAACCCGAAGTTGACCGGTTAAATTGAGAAATCGGCTTGCACAAGAGTAGGTTAGACACTAACTCAGAGATAAAAACTTATTAAACCCAGAAAATTTTGAGGGTTAAATGGTTAAGTTTGTGTCAGTTCTGCCGAAAACTAGAAAAACAAATAAAATTAAAACAAATACATAAAAAAATAAATAAATAAATGAAAAGATGGACGAATTGGTGCATTCTGACGATGATGAGGAAATCATTGATTAAGTCAACTCAGATTTCTATAACAGATCAACAGCTGAGCGAAGTGATCATTATAATGCTCTGCGAGATAAAGCATTCCACAGGAGATTTCGCTTGCAAAAGGAAAGCGTTATTTTCCTTTTAGACAAGCTTAAAACGCGGTTAGAATGCTCAAAGAGGTTGGTACTTCTGCTCAATTTATTCACATTAAACAATAAGTTAAGTTTTTATAATATTGTTGCAAACTTTCCATGGTGCGGCAGTATCCTGTGGAAATCGAATTGAATTCCCGCGTCAGCTCTATCCACGCATTTGCTTTGCTAAAAGGCTAGTGCCATCGTTTTTTTATTTTCTGGGATATGCACGAACGAGTTTAGTTTGCGATTCCATGAACAAAACCGGATAGTTTTAACGAGTTGAAACTGCAGTAAAATAACCACACAAAAATTCAATTCAATGTAATGTAAAATGATGTGTGGTTTTGCATACCTGTAAGAATGCAATTATCGCTTTGTAAATCCAATGGTGAACAATTAAGCACATACATATATTTAATATGAAGCAATAATTTTTTTTTTGTATTTTATTCTGTTATTGACAAACACATGGTGGAATAATAACAAGGTGTTGTCAGTAGCAACGTGTTTGTTGTGATTTTGACAAGATCGGCATGCTTATTTTCAGTGCTGCCGATCTCAATTTTTATACTACTATTCGTTGGGAAATAGTATCTAAAATACTCCATTTTAGTAATTCGTTTTATCGCGATTTTTAAAGAACTTGGTGTTTTCAGAACAATATTAATATTTAAAATTGCTGGATTTGTATAATTTTTGTCCTCAAAAAGTAGAAAAATAAAAGATATCGTGGTTATCAATGGAAAAAAACGTACACAAAAATCGTATGGAAAGGCGCTCTTTTATATTAAATAACTTTTGCTGCATTGTCATAATATTGAGCCAAATGAACTACTGATACACTAGAATAGAGTGGCTGCATGGTTAAATTAGGAATTCGCTTATATTATCGATATTTATGTGTTTTAATCTATTTAGAAAATCATTTACAGTCTTATAGGAAATTGCCTTATTTTACGGCTTTTATTTTTTTAAAGTTACAATATATGTCCAAGCTGTGTGGAGCTGCCGATACAAACATATATTCAGGCTTATAAGCCTGTAATTATACATTTTTCTACATTTAATTTGAAATAGTATGCACCAACGGATTAAAGGTAGTAAATAATTAATACCTTTTCTAGTACTTTAAAATGCGTGACCGGAATAGACCTGCCGAAAAAGTGAGGTTAAGTTACTGACAACACCTTGTTATTATTACACCATGGATGAACATTTGATGAGCTTTGGGCTATATTATTTTTATTTCAAACATCAAAAAAATTTCAGTATTCAAAACAAATGACAAAAAACGGTTTGTGATGCCAATAAAATTAAAAATTGCCCGACAGTAACTTCGTTTACATAACTCTGTGTTGATTTTATTTTCTGCAAGACGTTGTCTGAGTTATTTTATTTATTTATTATTATTAGTTACTAAATATTAAATCTTATAACTAAACAAAGGAGCGCTAGCTACCAGGGCTTTCGGCTCGGTCGTAAAATAAAATGCAATCAAATAAATTTGTTTAAATTACAGGTTTTGATAAATTTTTCTATCTTAGCTAAGTTTTCGATTGTAGGATTTTTCAATAGGCTAGTTGGGGTAATGTTTCTAAAAATAGTTTTACGGAAGTTATACAAAACGGGACAGTCATTGAGTATGTGGTTTACGGATGTTGTCTGATTGCAGAGTTGACAGGCAGGTGGCGGCTTTCCATTCAAAAGATACTCGTGGGTTATTTTGGTATGCCCCATTCTCAGTCGCACGAAGTATGCACTTTGTTGCCGGGTGCATGATGGTGGATAAATTGGCTTGAGACCATTTGGGTTGAAGTTTCGGTAAAAGTGAGTGTGAGATTCCCATTCGATTGACTTCGCCCGGAGTAAGTACCACATAACCTTTTTACTAGTATCCCATTTCTCCGCTGTAGGGAAAGTATAAACGGGTTGCATTCTTGCATTGGAGGCGGCTGCATCGGCTGCCTCGTTACCGAGGATTCCCGCGTGTCCTGGAACCCACATCAGTTTAATTTTATTTGGATTTTGAATGCAGTTATTTCTTATTGCGGTTACAAGTTCGCTGTGGTTATTAATATTTTGTACTGCCTTAATGGTTGATCTGCTGTCCGTACATATAAGAAATTTCCCTTTGGTTTTTCTAGCAAAGTCGGTTGCAAGTTTAACGGCTAGTACTTCGGCAGTAAATACCGAGCAGTAAGAAAAGATATAACCGGCGGTTAAGAGAGAGCCATCTTGTTGCACCACGGCAAACGTAGTGTGTTCTTGGTTTTTAGACCCATCGGTAAAAATTATTGACCAATTGGCATCCGTAAGAGGTTTAGTGCATTGGACAAATAATTGTTTGTATGTAGTGTTGCTAGTTGAACGCTTCGAAAAAGTATGCAAATCTGAGATAAAAGAAGTATCCTTTATAAGCCAAGGTGGTTCCACCGTTTTCTTTATTCTGTGTATTTGAATGTCGAGATCTATGCATTTGGCGAAATCAGTACATCGCTGAATTGTCGATTTATACTTTAATGGTCGCTTTCGTTTCATTGTGTTCAATGCCAATTTATGTAGCAAGTCGTTATTGCTACAAAAAAGTTTGGGTATAAGCTGATATGTCGTTGTTTTTAATTGTTGCGGTAAAGAGGGGAATCCAGCTTCTACCAGCATATTTTTTACCGGAGAGGTGGGAAACGCACCGATGCTCCTTCTGACTGCGGCATGGTAGGGCTTCAAGCTGTTTTATATTGCTTTTGGAGCACCAACCGTAAATTGGTAGGGCATAATTTATTTTTGATAAAATTAATGCTTTTGTGATATTTGTTAGAGTAGTTATGTGGATACAAAAGTGTTTGGACGAAAGATACTTAATGATATTTAGCCTGGTAGCTAGATTCTTTCTTAGTTCTAAACATTGTTGCTTAAAAGTAAGTTTGTTATCAAAGAGTACTCCCAGTAGTCTTAAGTTATTTACAAGTTCAATTTGTATGTTATTATATTCTAGGCAAAACCCTGAGCAACATCTTTTCTTGCAAACGTGCAGTACTTTACATTTTTCAATTGAAAGAATTGCCCCAGATGTATAGCTCCAAGTTTTAATTTCGTTTATATGATTTTTACTGGAAAGAGCGGAGGACGCATATTATTGAAGGATCAGTAGTACATCGATTGTGCTTTGATTGCTTCGAAAGGCGACTTGATTAGGGCTGATAAGGTTGTTCGACGGAAATAAAAATATCTTTAGCTTTATTATTGTCGTTTAGCTTTGAAAAAATGATAACATCGTCAGCATATATAACGTGCTCTACATGTTTATATTTACTTAGAATTTTACTGATTTGTTCAAAAGCAATTATGAATAGGATTTTGTAGGTCAAAAGTGTTAGAGTATTTATGATTAATACGAACTCGAAATTTTCGGCTGGTCAAAAAGGCTTTAACGATGTTAAATATACGTGTGCCAACTTTCCAATTATCGAGCTGTTCAAGTACCACGTGTATCCCGATGCGGTCGAAAGCTTTTTCAAAATCTGTAGAAAGGATGTTTACATGATTTTTACTGGAAAGAGCGGAGGACGCATAGTATTGAAGGATCAGTAGTACATCGATTGTGCTTTGATTGCTTCGAAAGGCGACTTGATTAGGGCTGATAAGGTTGTTCGACGAGATGTACCATAGAAGTCGCTTGGCAAAGATTTTTTCCATTATTTTACTCATACATGGCAAGAGGGATATTGGTCGGTATGCTTTTATATCTGAAAGACATTTGTTGGGTTTTGGTATTGGAATGACCTCTGCGGTACGCCACATTTGGGGATATATGCCATAATTAAGGATGTTGTTGTAAAGTTTTAACAGTCTGGTTTTCATAACAGAGGGTAGATTACACAGCATGGGGTAGGAAATTCTATCGGGACCTGGGGTTTTGCCCTTTGCATTGTGTAGCGCATTTTCCATTTCTAATGTTGAGATATTACCTTCTATTTTTCTCGCTGATGCGGATGGACTTGAAAGAGTATACCGACGTTCCAAGATAGTATATTTTTTGGCAACAAACTGCGTTTGAAAATTTGTATCGTTTGATTGGGCGGCCCAAGTAGACGCGAATAAGTTGGCGATTTCGGAAAATGAAGTGATTTCTTTACCCCTGGAAATTATGTGCCTAATCGAATTATTCTGCTTCCTACCGGCAAACATATTGATATCTGCCCAAATCTTTTTAGTACTGGAGGAAGGGTTGATTTGGGCGGTAAGTCTTTCGAGACTTAAAGCTTTTGCCGACTTCATGGCTCTTCTAAATAAAGCATTAGTTTTTTTGTATAATATCAGAAGAGTGTCGGTTCTAAAGCGTTTGTAATTATGCCAATGCACTTGTTTTTCTTTCCTAAGCCTACCGAGTTCTGAATTCCACCAGGGTATAGACGCTTTGGCAAAACAGGTTTTGGTTTGTGGGATTGAGGTATTTGCTGCATGACGTAAAATTTTGGAAATATTAGCAGCCTCCTGGTTAATGTTGGTAGAAGATTCAAAGCTTGTATTTTTCTCTATGCAACTGATTTGAAATTCTGTCCAATTGGCTAGATCGGTTTTGAATTTCGGCTTGGGCCTGAATTTCTCAAATATTATTCTACCTTTAATATCTATAACGATCGGATAATGGTCGCTACCGTGTAAGTTTTGTAGAACTTTCCATGAGCATTTAGGTGCGAGGTGTGGGGAACAAAAAGAGAGGTCAACGTGTGTAAATGATTTGTGGGTTGAAAAATGTGTTGGGGAGCCATCATTGAGTATAATCAGATTTTCAGAGATCACTACGTCTTCTATTTTTCTCCCTCTTTGATTGCTGTCTGGGGAACCCCACAGAGGACTCCAGGCGTTAAAGTCGCCTACACATAAAAATGGAGTTTTTACTTGCCGAAGGCTTGCGAAGAGTTCCTGTTCCGTAAAATCTTGTTGGGGCGGAATGTACATGTTAAGTACAGTACATGTGAAGCCTATCAGTAATTCAATTGCGATTGAAAAGATTGGGGAATTGATGGAAACTATTTTGTGCGGGATATTCTTTTTCACCAAAATTCCAATACCTTGTTTCGCTATAGTATTACAAGGCAAGTTGACGAAGTATCCCAAGTATTGTTTATTGACTATAATGTTTTTGGTTTTGTCGGCAATATGCGTTTCTTGTAGGCAGATCATATCTGGGGATGTTTGGTTATTTAAAAGATGAAGTTCTTGGTAATTATTCATATAGCCTTTAATGTTCCACTGAACGATTTTTAAAGACATGTTAAGAAAAGAAAGTGTGAGGTGAAAGATTTAAAGTATGTATGTCTGTATGAGAGGAGTTATAATAGGTTAACTATGGTTATATTTAATATTAAAACAGATTTCTTCGTCGCTTGTTTTATTGTACGTGGTAGGTGTGTTGGAATGGGTACAATCAGTAGGAATGTTTTCATTATAGTAATCTCCACTGTATAAGGTATTTGTTGTTGTTAGAGTATTGGGATGATGTTGGCTGTGGGCTAAGTATATGAGAATTTAATGACTGAATTTGAGAGAAGATTTTGCTGATGTAGTCTTGCAAATCAGTAGGCTGTTTAGCTAAAGTTGTACTTGTTGTTGTTGTTTTCTTATCAAAGCTGTTGGTTTGATTTTCTGATGGTGTGATTGCATTTTTTGTTGTGGGCGGAGAGTGGTTTGAGGAACGGGTTTCGTTTGGTAAGTTAGTGTGAATGTTAAGTGCAGAAGTAGGAGTAAGCGAGTTATCGGCTTCCTTTTTGGTGGTATTTTCGTATTGAGAGGCGATTTCTGCAAAGGTGCTACTTGAGCTGCTTTTGTTACTCTGTGCTCTGTGAATTTCTTTAGCTTCACGCATTGTGCATTTGGACGTTGTTTTTATTTTTAAAATCTCTTTTTGTTGCTTAAATTTAGGGCAGTCTCTGGAAGAAGCTGGGTGTTTTTCGAAGCAATTTGCACAGTGAATGCGAACACATTCGACAGGAGAATGTGGGGGGAGATTACACATCACACAGGCTGGATTATTTTTGCAGCGTTTAGCAGTATGACCTAAGAGCTGACAGCTTTTACATCGCATGGGATTGGGTATATATGCTCTTACGTGAACAGAGTGCCAAGAGATGTTGATACTTTCAGGGAGATGGTAGAGGTCAAATGAAAGTAAAACTACGCCACTTGGTTCGCTTTTTCCATCTATTGTTTTTGTAAATTTGTATATGTCAACAACACTTTGGTCGCCTAATTCCTTAATAATTTCCTCGTTAGGGACCTTGTTCAGGTATGGGGCGAATACTGTACCTTTTGTGTAGTTTAATGTGGTATGAAGGCTGCATTTAATGGGGCAGATGCCTATTAGCTCTTTGGCTGAAAGAAATTTCTTTGCTATTTTTATGTCTTTAACAAGCAACAACAAGTTGCCATCTCTTAGCTCTGAAATTGAAATTATTTCCTTGCTAATAAGATGTAGAGATCGATTAACTGCAAAGCAGTAATATTCACTCAGTGCATTGTTTTCGTTAGTTGCCGAAACCACTACATACTTAGGATTTGGTAGTTGAATGGTGGGAAGTCCGGGGAAGTCTGTAGTAAATTTTTCTTTTACACGTTTTCTTTTGGCCAGGGGGCCGTCTGCTAATCATGAAGTACCTGTAACATACTTATTAAAAAAGAGAAACATCGGAAAATATCGATGTATCGATAGTTCTAGGGCGATTTGTTTCGGCATCGATGTTAGTGTTTACGATGCATCGAAATGTCGATGTATCGATGTTGGCTCTGAAAATTCGCATCCCTACATAGCAAGCGAGTGAGATATATTAGATTGATCCCTCGGAAACACACCTATTGCGGTCCTACAGATACCATTTCCACGAATCTAATCTTTCGCACTCGCTTATTCCGACAGTGCCAATCTGATTAGATCCGTGCGGATGGCATCCGTTGGATATCGTAATAGGCATGAATGTCAGTAAATTGAGAAAAAACAATTGTAAAGCTGAATTTACATGAGGCGATTTTCTATTGCTCAAGGAAAATCTCTAGTGTAAATGGTGATTCAAAAAATTGGTTTCCACAAGGTAGACAGCAAGTCAACTTTTGCGCCTGTCAAAAATGGCTTCTTCAAAAGGCAGCCTATGTTATAGGCAAAAAGCATTCAAATCATGGGACAATAAAACAGGTAGAAGCCAATTTGACGTCAAACCTACAAAAGTCAAAGTTTTCGGGAGAGTAAAAATAAAAATGAGCGTGTGTAAGGAAAAATAAAAAAATACATTTCACTGGTTGACGTTTTTAAGTATATTTGAAGTTTATTCTTATTTATTTATTTTCTTTAGTTAAAATTTGATAAAACGTGTATGTTGTTTTCTGTTTTTGTTTTATGAGTTGCAGTGTTGTTGGAGGGACTTTTCGGCATAAGGGTCATAGGAACAGCACTTGGCTTCAAACGTGCCTTTCCTGTACCTCCCGGTGTATTTGTGGAATCTACTTCTTTAAAATGTTTAACGCACAGCAAGGCATTTCACTGCAGCTCTGCCCACAGCTGCTTTCGCAACGTTCCTTACGCGAAGGACATTGAGGCACGTTAAAAAATTAGTGGTATCTGCCTTATATTTAACACCACATAAAAAACAACGCTTCAGGTGTTGCATTTTTAACACATACACTAAGTATAAACCGCACAACACTACAAAAATTCAAATGCAAATTAAAATTTGTTATTAACGAACATTCAAAAAAAAAAACAACGATATGACATTCAAAGCGTAACGAAATATAGGAAAAAAAATAAAATCAAGTTGAAGTTTAAAGGTTTGGTTCTCATGAGAGCAACGTCATTTTGGCTTCTACCTGTATTTATGTGCCTTGATTCAAATATTCAAATTAAACTGAAAGACATTTTCGAGATAACTAACAATACTCGCCAAAAAAACTTCAGCCTTCTTTTTAAATAATTTGAGCTTTATCATATTATCTATTGTGAATTCCTTGGTAAGATAAAATACCGGGTGTGTGGTTTGTACTTGATCTGAAGGCTTAAATTAAATAACAAACCGATTTGTTTCTGATTATGCTCCTAATTCGGGACACATTGGGCGCGATCATATTAGGTCCATTCAATATCATAAAAATTTGTACGAACTGTTACTAGTACTTGCAAGTTTTTACTGGAAATGCATTCAACAACCCAATATATTTGCAAGAGAGAGCGAATTCGAGAGCGTAACAAACCGAGAGAGCTGCAAATTCTTGCAAGTAAAAATTTTACCAGCAGAAATTTGCAGAAGTCAAAAAGTAAGGTTAGGTTTCAAATTCAAATGTAAACAAACTGTTTAAGAGGATGATTTAATGAAACATAATTAGTGAAATGAAAATATGGATGAAAAATTTAAATCTCTTGTATATTTTTTTTATTTTTATGACGATGGGAAATATTCCCAATTAAAAAGAAAATTGCGCACCAAAACTTAATCGTCAGAAAGTGTCAAAATGGCTTAATGTGCAAGTTTTTAATAGTTTTGCGTTCAATAACTTTTTCGGAAAATTTTCTCTTGCTCTCAATTTTACTCTATATTTTTCCTTTACGCTCTCGCTGCAAGTACTTACTGGAAAAGTTATTGAATGGAGCTAATGTCTAACCGTAGTCGGTTTGTCCTAGGCCCACTTGCAGAACAGCAGATTATCTATTTAACCCGAAGTTGACCGGTTAAATTGAGAAATCGGCTTGCACAAGAGTAGGTTAGACACTAACTCAGAGATAAAAACTTATTAAACCCAGAAAATTTTGAGGGTTAAATGGTTAAGTTTGTGTCAGTTCTGCCGAAAACTAGAAAAACAAATAAAATTAAAACAAATACATAAAAAAATAAATAAATAAATGAAAAGATGGACGAATTGGTGCATTCTGACGATGATGAGGAAATCATTGATTAAGTCAACTCAGATTTCTATAACAGATCAACAGCTGAGCGAAGTGATCATTATAATGCTCTGCGAGATAAAGCATTCCACAGGAGATTTCGCTTGCAAAAGGAAAGCGTTATTTTCCTTTTAGACAAGCTTAAAACGCGGTTAGAATGCTCAAAGAGGTTGGTACTTCTGCTCAATTTATTCACATTAAACAATAAGTTAAGTTTTTATAATATTGTTGCAAACTTTCCATGGTGCGGCAGTATCCTGTGGAAATCGAATTGAATTCCCGCGTCAGCTCTATCCACGCATTTGCTTTGCTAAAAGGCTAGTGCCATCGTTTTTTTATTTTCTGGGATATGCACGAACGAGTTTAGTTTGCGATTCCATGAACAAAACCGGATAGTTTTAACGAGTTGAAACTGCAGTAAAATAACCACAAAAAAATTCAATTCAATGTAATGTAAAATGATGTGTGGTTTTGCATACCTGTAAGAATGCAATTGTCGCTTTGTAAATCCAATGGTGAACAATTAAGCACAAACATATATTTAATATGAAGCAATAATTTTTTTTGTATTTTTTTCTGTTATTGAATGAGCATTTGATGAGCTTTGGGCTATATTATTTTTATTTCAAACATCAAAAAAATGTCAGTATTCAAAACAAATGACAAAAAACGGTTTGTGATGCCAATAAAATTAAAAATTGCCCGACAGTAACTTCGTTTACTTAACTCTGTGTTGATTTTATTTTCTGCAAGACGTTGTCTGAGTTAAGAAAATAGAAGTTTAACTCAGAGCTACTGAACTCTGTATTTATATATTTAACTCTGGATTTTCTGCAAGTGGGCCCTAGAAACGCACAGTTGAGTAGTTCCGCTCAGTTCAACAGTTGCCTGAACTCAACGTGTTTTGCTCAGCCTAAACAGATGATCGAAAAGATTTACGATGATTAAAAGATTTATATTAAATGTACTACGCTCATAAATGGAGAGTCAGCCCTTAATAAAAATATTATGTCCTGGTTATATAAAATAAAACTAAAAAGTTCAAAATAAAATAATGTAAAAAAATATTTTTTAAAAACAAGCTTTTATTTAACATTTACAATCAAAGGAATAAAATGAAATAGTGTAACAAAAGATTTTTTAGCGTGAAAATTTTGTCAAAACTGCACTAAAATGAATAAAATAAAATAAGTTAAGGTCTCGTTAAAGTTATTAAAAGCCATTTAGTGAAAGGAGTTACTCAAACTCTAATGAAAACAAGTAAGAAAGTCTAAGTTCGGGCGGAGCCGAACATTAAATACCCGGCGCAAGTATTAAATATATGATTTTCACCTTTCCGAAAGCTACCGCTACATGGTAAGCCGGTGTGTATCAATTCTGAGTAAATTAGCGTCCTTAAATTTCGAAATATTGAAGTTTCAAGCATTTCTGAAATTTGCCGTTATATGATAAGTGGTCGTAATTTTAATCTGATTCCAATAATTTTCAACGGTTTGCTTCTATGCGGCAAGCACAATAATCATACCGAGTTTGGTACAAATTGGTAGAACAGTTACCGATATACATATATGTGATCATAAGTGGGCGGTGTCACGCCCATTTTCCAAAATTTTATCATAAACGTATTTCTTGGTAGAGAATTGTTGCAAGCATTAATTTTGAATAAATTAGCTTTAATATTTATTGATTTATCGAAGATTTCGTATATCTAAAAATTTTCGGCCATTTGGTATGCTGTAGCAAGACTAACAACTGTGCCAAGTTTGGAAGAAATTGGTGAAGCGGTTACCAAGATATACACATGTATCCATAAGTGGGCGTGGCTGCGCCCATTTTCCAAAAATTTATAATATTCTTATTTTTCGTCTAAAAGTTATTGTAAATATCAATTTTGAGTGAATAATCTTCAGTAGTTACTAAAATATCGCAGTTTTCGTATTTCTGAAAATTACCGTTATATGGGAGGTAGGCGTGGTTATTGTCAGATTTTGCCCATTTTCAATACCATCCGTCCTACGGCCGAAATAAGTATACGTACCAAGTTTCGTTAAGATATCTTAATGTTTACTCGAGTTATGTGTGGACAGACGGATGGACAGACGGACGGACGGACGGACGGACGGACAGACAGTCACCGCTTAATCGATTTCTCTTTTCATTCTGATCATTTATGTATACATTTGTCTATATCTATCTCGATTCGTTTTGCCTGTT
>NW_016160861.1:13508-27018 GCF_001687245.7 Rhagoletis zephyria | reverse complement strand
TACTTTACGTAATCACTGTGTAAGTCCGTACTTTTATACAGTTTAAAAGAATGTGACTTTTTATTTTTAAATTTTTTAAGCTCTTTAGTGATCCATAATTGTGTTGGTTCTTCATGAACAATATTACGTTTTGGCACATACTTTCAAAACAAATTGAAAACAGTATCATTAAAAAGCTCAACACTACGCTCCACGTCATCTCTATATATTGGCCAAGATAACTTTGAAAGTTCTTTGTTAATTTTCCTGAAATTCGCTCTCGCCAAAAAATATCTCGTACTTGAACTATACGACTTATTATTATGTATTTCATTTATGATTTCGTAGCTTAACTCAAGAGTGGGATGGTACGCATCCTCTAAGAAAACTAGAGGATCACACCGATTAATAGAGGCCTTCGGAACATCGTCAACGTAAACAAGATCCAAGACCTTTCCAAACTTATTTTGACATATATTTATTTGTTTAAGGCAAATTTCAGCCATTTCCTCCAGAAATACATTGTAACTATCTCTAGATGAAACTGGTCCAACATCGGTGTCAATGATGTTCCATAAAATGTCTGGCAGATTTAAATCGCCCAAAACAATCACAGAATCGGATGCCGTAAGCATTACATTTACGGTCTCAAGTAAAGAAACTAGTTGTATATATACTGATACGGCAGAATTAGGAGGGATGTAGAAAAGAGCTAAATAAATACATATAAATCTTTCCAGCCTGCAAACGTATACATTTAAATTCGGCATATTCAATGAAAGGAGCACTAACTTCCTCGGATGGTATTGATGAATGCACCGCAAAAAGAACACCACCGCCGATTCTGCCCTCGCGGTCACTCCTGTATATTTGATATTCATTTGGAAGAATTTCGGAATTAAAAATATGAGGTTTGAGCCATGTTTCGGTCAAGGAAATAATATTATAATTGCAGTCAAAACCTTTTAAATATAAGTCAGTTAATTTGGTATCCAAACCTCTAACGTTTTGATAGTAAATACTTAAATTAGACTTGCGAGTTAGTTTTTTTAATCCGAATTAAGATTAGAAACTTTAGCTACGTTATTATTACTTTTATTAGGTTTATACTCAAGCTCGCGAACAAACGCCCCGTTCGGCCAAAATAGCTAAATAGTTGTCACCTTACCTTTTGTTTACAAAAGCCGACCTACCTAATGTCCCAAATAAATACACTTACCGTGCGCAACAACAACACAAGGGGGCCAAACGAAATAAACAAATGCACGCACAAAAGGGAGACGACAAGAAAAATTCCAAGCAACCGGCTGGCTCAGTGGAGACGGCGGGGTTGCTTGCAAGGACAATATACACGCAATCCAAATACCCAACAAACAAAATCTAGCTAGGGACAACAACGACAAAAATACCAAACGGCACCAACTAATATATATATATGTACGTAATAATAGGGTGGGTCGAAAATTTTAGCTAAACAGAAAATTTTTAAACACGAAGATTTAAAAAGACAAAACCTTGTTTTTGGGGCGCACCCGAGGTGAGGGCCAACCAAAAGGTTACGAACCCACTCGCACTACCGCCCGTGCTGCCAGGGATATCTTTAACCCGCCTGTATGACTGGGCTCAGGGTGCAGGATGCTAAACAGGATCGGAAAGGGAAACACAATAAGAGGAAGCCTGCCGACAACAATAACGCCTAAATACACGACACAACAAAAGAAAACGATACTTATCGGCGGTCGGTGGGCGTTCCGACCGCAGGGGTGCTCNACTTTATATCATCCGAAGAAGTATCTTTAGCAAATCTAGGGCCAAAATTGATCTTCTCGGAGGAATTACAACCAACGTTTTGGTAATGATGTCTGATGTGCGGTGCTCCGAACTATTCGGAGGAACTAAGTTAGACAGTGCAGCTTCAGATGTTGATGGCAACACTGTTAAATCAACGGTTTGACTATTTTTAGAAGTAGACCTAGTGGATATGGCTTTAGATAGCGGAGGCTCCAATGCCTGAGGGCATGGAGAAGATAGATTAATAAATTCCAAGGGCTGGGATGGAGGGTTTTTGTGACTAGATTCAGTGGCTGTCTAGGTGGACTAATAACACGTCTACCTTTACTTTCTCGTCTATCCTCAGAGTGTGGGGGGTTGTCGAGATATGTGAAAGACCTAAACATTTTTTCGTAATGCTTAAATTTCTCAACAAGCACCGACAGATCCTTCCCAATCTCAAAAAACCCATTTCAGGACTGCCTAAAGAATTTAAATAAATCAACGTCGGTTGATCTACATTTTTGACAAGACCAACGAAGGCCCTTTCCCTCGTTAATAGCGTTTAATACCCCACCGCTCAAACCAGCACACACAGTTTTGAAAACGATGTATCAAACAGAGAACGAATCAGCTGATAAATATCAGTTGGAAAGCTATGTAGCGAACAGTTTTAAANAAAAACCCATTTCAGGACTGCCTAAAGAATTTAAATAAATCAACGTCGGTTGATCTACATTTTTGACAAGACCAACGAAGGCCCTTTCCCTCGTTAATAGCGTTTAATACCCCACCGCTCAAACCAGCACACACAGTTTTGAAAACGATGTATCAAACAGAGAACGAATCAGCTGATAAATATCAGTTGGAAAGCTATGTAGCGAACAGTTTTAAATGCACTGGTAAAGTTAATCAAATTTACAGGAAAGTCTGATATTTTACTTATCTTTAAATTATGCACCAGAAGTTTATTAACACTTTTTTTAATTTTTTACTTCATTAAGCGTAAACAGCTTTATAAACACACAAAATTTAAGCAGATCACAAAAAACACAGCTTCACAGCTTTGACGTTTGCGTATTTTCTGTTTTGGAACTAATCGAAATGAAATACGTACATATGTGTTTTTAAATAAACATTGCACATAACCATTCGTGTTTATTTACTCACCATTAAGATTATTCTGCATTCTGCCGTTAAAATTAATTTTTTTTGCTTTTTGCTGTTTGCCGGTTCCAAAAAGAAAATGGGCGCGTTCATAAGACGTAGCTGTCTAGCTCATCTGCTACGAAACTGCTGGCAACTGTTGAATCCAACAATTACGTCTTAGAAACGGCTTGATGAATAAGCTGCCAAATGAACAGCTGATAAATGTAAACAATTGAAACTGTAACAAATAGAGATAGTTGCGCCGATAGTATTTAGATTCAACGCTGAGCTGCCGCAGTGTTGAAAAAATCGTTCAATGTAACAACGAATTAAGCAGTGTAAAATTATATAGCAAACATCTTAAAAACATATATTTAGAAACGTATCTAGTATTATTATAAAATATTCTAGTTATTTTATCACATTAGTAATATAAAATGTAATAAATTTGTTTGCAGCTGCCACCTAACGAAGCGGCGTTAAATTTAAGATAAGCGGCGTAAGTCTTTTCGATCAGCTGTTCAAGCTAAGCCCAACACGTTGAGTTCAGGTAGCGTAAACATTTTCCGCTGGAAAAAATGGCGGAAAGTTGCCAACTGTTGAGCTGAGCGGAACTACTCAACTGTGCGTTCCTAAGACAAATAGCAAACGGTTGGGCAACAGCTACGTCTTATAAACGCGCCCAATAATAAATTTTAGTCAAACAGCTGATTGGTATTTAACACTGAACACACCAAAACTAAGAAAACGAACTTACCTAACAGAGTTGCATTGGGGGTTTTACTCGATTAAACATTCAATTATCTACCAATCGAGTAATTAAGAATTGAAATTTTGTATGGCAAATCGATCTTAATTAGTGCATTAACTGAGAAAGCTTGGATAATTGCTCGATTAACTGCTGTCTGAAAATAATATAACGTTATGACATATTTATAGTTTTAAGGCCCTTCTACTGATATCCACATGAATGGTATGGAATGAGTATTGCGGCCTCAGTGATAGTTTAAAAAACTGCCTTTTTCCGAATTTCAGGCACCAGCCACGCCGTCAAAGGCATACGAATCGAAACATCCTGGAACAAAACCTCCCTAGTGTTTTTGGTTTTTTAATTCCTGAAAATTTGAAAAAATTGAAATGAACGCTACACACATCGCAAAGCATCTCGTAGTGGGAACACGAACCAACATCAATTTAGCTCTATATCTTTCCAACTAGTAGCCAGAACTGAATATAAAGGTGTTGACCTATAGAACAACACTAAATATGTTGGATGTACCCTCATACCCCCTTAAACCGGCAAAAGCAAAAAAAAAATGTTTTTTGTTTCGTAACACTTAAGCCTAACTTTTATAAGCTTTTATTTAACTTGGTCATCCCGCGCAAATCGCGGAAATTTACAATCGATTTTGAACTGACTTCTCGACAAGTTAGAGACTTGAAATTTTCAGCATAGTTCCAATCACGATGACAGTGCAATTTAAAATGTAAATGAATTCCCCATATGGTCCAGGGTTCTTGATTCAAAGGCGGTCAAAAAATAGTAAGATTTATGGCTAACAGAGCGTAATTTGCCAAAGAACGTAAAACCACTATAAAATTGTTAAAGCTGCCGGCGCGCCGCGGCGGTAGTGTTGCAAAGCTATTCCTAGTCTAGATATGAACCACGTTATAGGCATCATATCAAGGAGATACAATTAGAAGACTCCAGATGTCGCCCCGCCAGAAGAAGTTAAATATTGCGCCTGAATATATGCCATGCTACAGCGGAAATGGGCGACACGCCATTTCTTTAAATAAAATTAACTGCTGCTATATGTACATATGTATGTTTATACAAAACGTAAGCAAACATTTTGCCTGCCAAGTCTTCTGTTCTCTTTCATTGCAAGTTGAATTATTTTAATATCTATTGCAAAATTTTATACATAAAATAACATAAAATAAAATAACACTTTTTCATATACAAAGCTTTTATAAATGGACTAAAAATTATAAAATAAAATAATGTAAAAAAAAATATTTTTTAAAAACAAGCTTTTATTTAACCTGTACAATCAAAGGAATAAAATGAAGTAGTGTAACAAAAGATTTTTTAGCAAGAAAATTTTTTCAAAACTGCACTAAAATGAATAAAATAAAATAAATTAAGATCTCGTTAAAGTTACTAAAAGCCATTTAGTGAAAGGAGTTATTCAAACTCTAATGCAAATTACTAACAATTTTACTAATTTACTCCGTTTTTAAAAAAGCTTATCGGCGAATTCAGCGTACATGCATAATTGGTTAAGTATGTATGTATATGTATGTATGTATGCAGATATTTAAATGCCGGTTTGCTATTCGCGCGACAAGCTTTTTTAAAAACGAAGTAAATTGGTACAAATTGTTAGTAATTTTCATTACAGTTCGAATAACTCCTTTTACTAAATGGCTTTTAGTAACTTTAACGAGATCTTTACTTATTTTATTTTATTCATTTTAGTGCAGTTTTGAAAAAATTTTCTTGCTAAAAAATCTTTTGTTACACTACTCCATTTTATTCCTTTGATTGTACAGGTTAAATAAAAGCTTGTTTTTCAAAAATATTTTTTTACATTATTTTATTTTGCACTTCTTAGTTTTATTTTATAATTGTACCATGTACGTTGTACGCATTATTACAGGTATTGTCTTCCCAGGGAGCGCATATTTCGATCTGCCTTATTTGATAGAAGGTTTATTGCAAGGGAAAAGGAATATTTTCATACACCATAAACCATATATGTACTCGTATTTTTTAAACAATTCTTCTTGCAGAGAACTTTTTTAATTTGCAAAAGCCGAAAAATAAACGTTTTCTTAGTAAACAAATTCAAAATTTGTATTGCTCAAGTTGTTTCAAACGTTTCAAAAACGTTTTCAAAAGTTACAAAAAAAAAATTGAGCGAAAACTAAAAGCAAAGACAACTTAAAGTAAAAGAATTAACACTGAAATGCGTCAAAATGGAAATAAGGGATCACGAATTTCGATGCGAAGCAAAACTCTCTGGAAAGACAGTACCTGTGAATAATTGTACCATGAGGTAGTACTGCCATTTACCCAAACACCAAATGAAAATTGTGAGGAAAATTGTAGGAATAAGTATGTATAAACCTAAAAGTTCGGAGAAATAACGTTTCTTCTTTGAGTATAAATTTTTGTTTGTGTCCTAAAATAATATCTTAAAAATTTAAAAAATCATTCAAGGAGCAACTAGAAATCTTAAAAATTTTAATATATAAGAAATTCTAAAGAAAAATTGAAAATAATTTGTTTTCTCTTAAGAAACGAAAAAATTCGAAACAAAATTTTAATGGGAAGTAGTACGTACATGTAGACCATGCAGTGCCCATCGATTTTTTTTTTTATTTCAAGACCGTACCCTTAGGGGCGGTGTCGCCCCAATTTCTTGAAAACCCACATTTTTGCTAAAGAGAGATTGTATATATCAATTTTGAATAAATATTAATAAGTTCGTTAGGGCCAATTTCACAGTTCGTAGTTAATTCAGAATCGGCAGTTAACTACAGATTTTCAGTACAAAAATCTGAATTGAGAAATTGGCCCTTATCCTAGGGTTGCCAGACGTCCCGGTTTTCCCGGACATGTCCCGTTTGTAGACTATTTGTCCCGGTGTCCCGGTCCAACCTCAAAATGTCCCGGGTTTCGTTTAAATGTCCAGATTTTTATTGCAGAAATTTTAATAAAAGTTAAAAAATCACTACCAATGCCATTTGTGAAATAGTTAAATCTCCAGATAGTTGAACTTTACACAAGCAATATTTGATGATCGATATACCCACAATACATACCTTTAAGTGCAAAGTGCCCTCCCTATTGCTTCCAGATATCTCTGTTGCCAAACCGGGATACTTTAGGGATGGCCTCTCGCTCCCTTCCCTTTCATTTCGACGTGCAGGATGCAGTGAAATTTTATTTTGACAGACAAAAACAAAAACACAAAAACGTGAGATCATGAGATCATTACAACGTACGCCAACAAAACAAAACAAGTTATCACAACTAAAGCACAGAGTATTTTTCACAATGCATGAACCTTTTTTTATTCTTTATAAAAATACAGTTTATACTAAATATATCAAAAAACATAAAAATAAAATTGTTAAACTTTGTGCTAAACTCGGGAAAATTCAATAAATTTGCATACAAATTTTCAACATTCTAATCAGACTTTTTATAAAAATTTTTAAAATAAAGTTTTGCAGCCCATTAAATTTTAGTTTATTTTTGGTATTGGTATTTACTGATAGTTTCTTCCATACAAACTATGTTCGATAATTCTTTTTATATGGAAGACACTGTCAGCAACAAAAATAAATGCTAAAAATCAACGAAATTTGGTGGCAACTTCAGACTTGCACTTTATTAATAGGCTCAAAAGCTACATTTCCAAAATTTTTCTAAAAGATCTGATTTGAAATTGTGATCTGATGAAAGAGCCTCCGAGCCAATAATTTTAGGTTTCATGAAAGAAAAAAAATTTAAGTACAAGATTACATTAAAATATCAGTCATATTTTTCGTTCCTGTGAACTTGTTTCAAAACTTCTGTCTTTTCCTTAATATAATTGTAAAACTCTGTGCACGTCATATTGAACGTATTTAGGTACATATACTAATCATCCAAGAATTATAGAATACAAGATTGCGCCAATCGAGCTGAGAGCAACTGGTATTTAGTATAGAAATATTCAATTCAAATACGCCCATATTAAAATGAAGCGATTTGCAATTACCGATTGCTTTTTCATAATTAAGTTAAAAAATATTTAAATTCCATGCTGGTTGTAATGGGAATTGAACCCTGACCCTCTGGAAATTAGCAAATTGTGGTAAGCATCTTCGCGCACTCAGCTACAGCCAGACATGTAAATGTGCATTTAAATGTTAAGTTTGAATCAACACCACGCGAGCGTGTTATGAAAGTATTATTTTTAATTACGACCATTTTTAAACGATAATCAAATAGAAAATATTCATGTTTACTCATATATGTAATACTTCTATATTGGTAGTAAGCTAACATCTCAATGTGTAAGCATTCCGAAATCAAAGCGAGACAGTCTAGAACTGTTTTTGTCAATGTATTGTGTACTTGAGTGCTGTTTTTGTTTATGTGTTGTGTACATGTTTATTTATAAACGTATGTGTTCCTTTTCTTTCGTACGTATTTATTGATATATCTGTACTGTAGTGTTTTCGGACGGTACTAGCTCTTACTGCCAATATAGGAGTATTACATATATGTGTTTATAATAATAATAGATTGGCGCTTACACATATGTTAGTGTTTGGCCGAGCTTCTCCTCCGACTTGTGGCGTGCGCCTTGATATTGTCACACAAGGCGAAGGGACCTACAGTTTTACGCCGACTCCGAACGGCGATTGTATTTTTATGAGAAGCTGTTTTTCATGGCAGAAATACGATCGGAGGTTTGCCATTGCCTGCCGACGGACGACCGCTGTTAAGAAAAAACATTTTTTCTACATTTTTTCCGATGTTGCTTTGACCAGGGTTTGAACTCGGGTCCTGCGGAGTGGAAGCGCGCACTGCTTACCACTACACCACAGCGGCCGCTACATATATGTGTTTACTATGCGTTATTTCCTTCATTGAATTCATAACATTTTTCTGAATATGACAACGCGTTTTTTCTCTTAGTGTAGTGATTTTTGAACTTTTATTCAAATTTGTGCAATCAAATCAAAAACCGGGACACTAAAACGAAACCCGGGACATTTTAAGGTTGGACTGGGACACCGGGACAAATAGTCTAAAACCGGGACATGTCCGGGAAAACCGGGACGTCTGGCAGCCCTAGCCCTTCCTGATGCTAATTAGCCCTTTTTGCTCGTTTGCTGTTTGTGCATGGTTCCTTCCAATGTAAGTTTTCGCGACAAAGTTTATAGAATATAAAAATGTTTGTTTATAGTGTTTTAATTAGTAGAAAATGCCAAACAGGAAGTATAAATTTCTTCCCGCTTTCACAGAAGAGTTGTAATTTTTTTATTTTTTGACGTTATAGTACCTTAAAAACGAGCCTCACTGAGTTGTCCATCACACCTTGTTTAATACATCTTGGCCATACCTAGTCATAAATCTAATATAGATAAATTTTTTCTCTTATTTCATACTCTCAAACAATCAAATTACGTGTACAGAGTTTTACAATTATATTAAAGAAAAGTCAGAAGTTTTGAAAAAGTTCACAGCATCGAAAAATATGACTGATTTTTTAATGCTATCTTGTACTATGGTACAATAATTACAGGTATTGTCTTTAGTCCGGTCAAATTAGACCAAAAATAGGAGTGAAGTTACGATAATTCCCATCCAGCTGAAAACGGTAGGATTGTTCAAAACACTATCATAAATGAAATCTAGAAAGTCCTCACCGATCCGATGCCTAGAAAAAAAGTTACTCGGGGTCAAAGGTCGCGAAAACGGGTTTTTCGCGATTTTCAGCAAAACGGTAAGTTTATCATGAAATTAGTTTAGACAAAAATTGTAGATCAGTTAATTATCATATTAATTATGTGTAAATACTTTTCTTTTTATAAGAGCCACCGTTTCCGAGATATAACGACACAAAAAGCTGGAAGAGTTGTGATTTTATAATAGTAAGCCATAAATTAAAAAAAAACGTCTACAACAACAAGTAACATCCAAATTGTATATTTCTTTTTATTATCTGAAAATTTGGATAAATAAGAGCCTAATAGCATTAAAAAACAAAATCCCAGTGTGGTAGTTTTCGCAAATTTTATATATATAAATTAACCCCCTTATTCTAGAACCCGAATTTTCGTAATTCGTAATTCGTAGCTACGCTACGAAAAACGAAAAATCCACATGCTGCAGCCCTTGCGGAAACATGTGCAGCATTGCCAGCTATCAGTTGTTTTTCAAAGATAGCTGAATGAAGGAAAACAAAGTGGAAAGGAATTAAAAAAACACTCAAGAAGTGCTTATTTATAGTAAAATTGTTTGATTTTACATATTTTGAAGGAAACGGTGGATTCTATTGGATTTGCAATTATAGCAGCGGAGTAAGAGCGTGCTATGGGATTGATTTCACAAAGATACGCGGGGTTGTCGGGCATAGTAACAATGGGCGCGTCTATGTCAGTTTCTGGTTGAATTATTGAACCACAAGCCACAACTACTCCTATGCTTGAAGAGCTGGTTCTCAATCCAGTTAATGCAATAACTGCTTCTTCCAAGCCATTGAAGACATGCACTTTGTTAGGTTACTAAGTAGAATTCTCCTTTCTGTGTTGCCGGAGAAGAAGGGCTTCCGCATGTCAAAGGTATACAACACTTCTTGTGCACATCACTCCGGCTACGCTATCCACAGTATTTTTGCGCAGAACCCACGTCAAAATTTGCAAAAAAGTGCATAGTGCAAACCGAATTTATTAATATGATAGTGCTCGGAAATTTGAAACATTTATTTTAAATAAAATTTTAATCTTTTGATTACACGTGATGTTAAAATTTTTGGATTCGGATTATGCGTTTGGACACAACAACCGAAAATCATTGTACAAATAACTAAACCGGACCCAAGTTTCTCGATAAGGGGCAACAAAGATTCTGTTTTACTCGTTTATATAAAGCAGTGGATAAAAATATACTTATATGCGAAGGGCCAATTTATCTGTTTAAATGAACACCACTAATATTTCCTGCAAACACACATCGATTTACGTCTTTTATCTCGCCTCCGACACAGAATTGTTTTCGTACAGAATTACGCAAAAAAGCGTACTCGTTCGTTTTTAAGCATGCCATTGTTACGAAAGTTCGAAATACGATTCGGATTGCAGCATACTATTTCTACGATTCGTAGCAAAATCCGAATACGTTGCAGAATGGGGGTGTAAATATAGCAAGTTTTGAAACAGTAAGTTTTATATAGACTGCTTTTTTAAGCTTTTCGCGTTCTCTCTTCCATGAAGGTTGGTCTGCTTCTTTTTTAAGACGTCTTCCACTAGGCACCGAAACTACCACGTTGTCTTGCAGTTTTCTTAGTTCATCAGAAGACGGAGACTTTTGAACTTGTATAAATATGTACAATAAATATTATAGCGACTTTTGAAAGTGTATATACACATACAGTAAGTATTAAAGCGACTTCTGCTAGAGTAGCTAACATTTGATGCTATTTTTTCTGAATATATAGGGAATTTGCACTGTATTGTTAGTGGACATGAAACTTCTTTAAATACTGGTACGTTAACCACCAAAAACTAGAAAGCGAAAAAAATTTACGTAGTGCACTTGGCAAGTGGACTACTCATATATAAAAATTAAATGTTTTCCATATGACGGCGATGCCTGACCAAACCGCTGAATCGATTTCAATTCTCACAATTTCACAATTCCATAGATTTTTCTGTATATTGTATGTCACTAAACTACTAAACGGCTGGACCGATTTGGTTCATATTTGGAACATATATCAGTACCTTGGAGAAATATTTCTACCAAAAATGTGCTAGCTAGGTGGTGCTGGGGTTAGGATGTTCCTAAAAATTGCATTTACTTGCCGATTTGGCTCATATTTAGAACATATGTTAGCCAATTGAAAGTAAATATTGGGCCTAAACATGTACACGATAGGTAGGGTTGCCAGACGTACTGCTTTTGGGAGTAAACGTACTCCTTTTTATTGCACTGTACTCCCAAAAAAAAATATCTGGAAATGTACTCCTTTATTAGCTTTGTACTTCTTTTGTACTCCTTTTCCCAGCTATTAATATTTTATCATATACAGGGTGTAAAGTAATATCTGTTGCACCGTTTTTTTTTTTTTTGAAAAATAAATTATCCACAGATTTTACTTCAATTTTATTAATTTGTTTTTAAATTTCAACCTTCATTTGGGCTTACCGGCGGTAAACTCTTTGAGAGAAAAGGGCAAGTAATAAAAGTAGTTATTGTATAGTCTTTAAATTTAACCTTCATTTGGGTTTACCAGGGGGTTAGGGAGAAAAGCGCAAGTCTTCGTCGGTTACTTTATTACATATCTTCTGTAACCATAAGCTAATTTCCCCCAGTTGGGTCCTTTATAATCCGTCTTTTGTCCAACATAAGGCCTCATACTCAGCAATCGAAAAGACTCGAAACTGGCGACTAGGAGGGCATTAATTCGACCAACCCTATACAGGTTTCTTTTTCTTTTTTTTTATACAAAATCTAAGAAAAAATACACCTGAAAAAGAGGTTCGGGCCACATGTACTTATCTCCCAAATCTGGCAAATGCAAATCAGGATTAAAATTTTAAAACCAATTAATAAAATTAAAGTAAAATATTTACAAAGTTAACAAAAAAATCACAAAATCTATAAAGAACCCTTTTATTTTTCAAAAAACCTCTGCGACAGTTATTATTTTACGCGCTGAAAGTTGCCATTCATATTGTGGCAAACACTACTTAGTAAGCAAAGTTAAGTGTGATAGTGAAAAGGTGTAAGCATGGCCTTAGGGGCAGGGCGCTCGGGTATAAAAATCAGAAAAATATTAAATTAATTATAAGGCTTAAATTAAAAAAATTGCCATACATTCAGGAAGAGTCTGAAATTCTTTTGTAGTTTTTAGTTTTTTAGTTGGGGAAACTTTCCTATAAGGGCGGTCATTGAGAACCGAATTCTACGAAAAAATACTGTGGACGCAAGTGGAAATTGGGAAACCATAGGGGTCCTAGGTGGTCGGTAGTAACATTTTTGTCAATGACGGTTCATGCCCTCTCCAAAAAGGTCGGGAAAGGCGCCACGTAGACTTCCCCTTCGATCACCGTCTCTTTAACAACCGTCCCTATTGGAAAGCCAACCCATATAGTTATTTATTTTTCACATTTATTGTTGCTTTGAAAAAGATTTCTAAGATATCTTTGTTTGTTTGTACCTAATTAATGGTACTTTGTAACAATAAATTGCACAAAAAATTAAAAAAAAAAATAGTACTCCTTTTTTATGTCATGTACTGCTTTTTTTCTATCGGAAATATAAATGTACTCCTTTCTCCGTTTCAAAATCTGGCAACCGTAACGATAGGTAACATTCCTAAAATTCTTATACGCTGGGATAATGATAGATATCTAGTCACAATAAAATGTTGAAACCACTTTTTGTAGGTCACCAATATATCTGTTAAACCAACTACGCTGGCGAATTTAAACTTGGCACGAATACGAGCAAATTTTTGGTACAAATATTTCCTTCCAAGGTACTGATATATGTTCCAAATATGAATCAAATCGGTCCAGCCGTGTAGTAGTTAAGTGACATACAATATACAGAAAGCTCTATGAAATTGTGACATCTCAACTTTCTTAATTTTTTGGCAACAACAGCAAAAAGTTTTGAATTTTTTTTTATCGTAAAACCTTCCACACAGAAGGTCCAAAAAAAGCACTTTTTACAGAATTAAAATCGGATGAGCCGTTTGTTCGGGCATCGCCGTCATACGGAAAACATTTTTTTTATATATATATAGATGACGATTACAACTCTTCCAACTTTTTGAGTCGTTATATCTCGGAAACGGTAGCTCTTATAAAAAAA
>NW_016160861.1:12712-12825 GCF_001687245.7 Rhagoletis zephyria | reverse complement strand
GATAAGTGGGCGGTGCCACGCGCATTTTCCAAAATTTTATCATAAACGTATTTCCTAGTAAAGAATTGTTCCAAACATCAATTTTGAATAAATTAGCTTTAATATTTACTGAT
>NW_016160861.1:9437-12653 GCF_001687245.7 Rhagoletis zephyria | reverse complement strand
CCGCTTAATCGATTTCTCTTTTCATTCTGATCATTTATGTATACATTTGTCTATATCTATCTCGATTCGTTTTGCCTGTTACAAACAACCGTTATGTGAACAAAGTTATAATACCCTTGTGCACAAGTGCGCTCGGGTATAAAAATTGTACTCCTTTTTTATGTCATGTACTGCTTTTTTTCTATCGGAAATATAAATGTACTCCTTTCTCCGTTTCAAAATCTGGCAACCCTAACGGTAGGTACCATTCCTAAAATTCTTATACCCTGGGATAATGATAGATATCTACACATATAAATACATACACACGTCACAATAAAATGTTGAAACCACTTTTTGTAGGTCTCCAATATATCTGTTAAGCCAACTACGCTGGCGAATTTAAACTTGGCACGAATACGAGCAAATTTTTGGTACAAATGTTTCTTTCCAAGGTACTGATATATTTTCCAAATATGAATCAAATCGGTCCAGCCGTGTAATAAAGTGACATACAATATACAGAAAGCTCTATGAAATTGTGAAATTGTGACATCTCAACTTTTTTAATTTTTTGGCAACAACAGCAAAAAGTTTTGAATTTTTTTTTTATCGTAAAACCTTCCACACAGAAGGTCCAAAAAAGCACTTTCTACAGAATTAAAATCGGTTCAGCCGTTTGGTCGGGCATCGCCGTCATACGGAAAACATTTTTTATATATATATATATAGATGACGATTACAACTCTTCCAACTATTTGAGTCGTTATATCTCGGAAACGGTAGCTCTTATAAAAAAAAGTATTTAGATATTTTTTATAGATAATTATCTGATCTACAATTTTTGTCTAAACTAATTTTATGATAAACTTACCGTTCTGCTGAAAATCGCGAAAATCCCGTTTTCGTGACCTTTGTCCCCGAGTAACTTTTTTTCCAGGTATCGGATCGATGAGGACTTTCTAGATTTCATTTATGATAGTGTTTTGAACAATCCTACCATTTTCAGATGGGTGGGAATTATTGTAACCTCGAACGTCTAAATTGACCGGACTACTTCCCAGAGAGCACATATTCCGATCTGCCTTTTTTGAAAAATATCATTGTTGCCCACGCTTAAAGGTTTACTGAAAGGGAAAAGGGATATTTCTATTCACCATATACCATACATGTCCATGTATTTTTTTTAAACAAACCTTCTGGCAGAGAACTTATTTAATTTGCAAAAGCCGAAAATTAACATTTGCTTAGTATATTTTTTTTTTGTTAATTTATAAACATTTAATTGAGCGAAAATCTACAGCGAATTTCGATGTGAAGCAAAACTCTCTGGGAAGACAATACCTTTAATAATTGTACCATGATCTTGTACTTACATTTTTTTCGTGTACTTATAAGTACAGGGCCGCACAAAATTATTAGCTCTGAGAATTTTTCATCTCATCTTTTAAAAAATGTTGAAAATGTAGCTTTTTAGCCAATTAATAAAGAGCTTTTGTTTTTGTTGACAGTGTATTCCATACAAGGGAATTGTAGAACATAGTTTGTATAGAAGAAACTGTCAGCAAAAAAAATTTCAAAAATCAACTAAAATTCTGGGCTACAAAAGTTAATTTTCAAACCTTTGTTGTTGTTGTTTTTGCTGTAGTTGTTGTTGTTTGTTGTTTTTGCTGTCGTTGTTGTGTTGGATTTACCAAATTGTCCCGGTTTGGCAACGGATATATCTAGCAGCCCTACCTTAGCCACACCGCTCAAGAAATCTGAAAGTCCGGTACATNCGTTGTTGTGTTGGATTTACCAAATTGTCCCGGTTTGGCAACGGATATATCTGGCAGCCCTACCTTAGCCACACCGCTCAAGAAATCTGAAAGTCCGGTACATACACACATATATGTAAATTCAATTCCGTATTTCAGAAAAGTCGCCTAACTTGCGACTATGCGACAGTAAAATTGTGCCGATTTTATCGTCAAAGACAACATATCGGGGACCTAAATTTACTGCTGTAGATTAACAAACAACAACACTTACATCGCAAATAGGGACCTTTTGGTGTCAGGAGGGTTCACATTGTGTAATAAAAAAATTAAAAATAACCTTACTTTATGTCATTGGCCCTTTGTGTGGTTATCAATTAACATTGGACGATGTCAAAAATTGATCACTTACACTTATTTAGCGGGACAATGTACCGCTCACAAGTGCGCAAAAATGTCAAAATTTTGGCGAAAATCGACCTATCACATCGCACTTTAAATTTAGCATGGGCATAGAGTAACGCATTATACATGTAAAAATAATGTGCTTACATGGCATCCGCGGGACAAACCTATTGTAAGTGGTCGGCAAAGTCGCCGCCGCACATAGGGACGAATAGAAAATATAGGACGAAAAAAAAGTTTACCCAATATGTATTTGACAGATTTCAATGGAAGTTGGTATTTAGGCGTCTTTGTTGTCACTGATTTCGAAGTATATATGTAATTTTTGAAAATTCAAAATGGCGGCCCCTTTATCAAAAAAAATTTTTGATTGTTTTGAAACTTGGTATCCAGGGGCATTCGTCGTCGGTGATCCCGAAGCTGGTATTAAATTTTCAAAATTCTTAATTNGAATTGGGGGATCCAATACGACCAACGTCTTTTTTAAAATAATTATAGATTGTAATGAAACTTGATACCTAAGAACTCTCGGAGTCACTGATTGCGAATTTCGAATTTAATTTCCAAAATTTATATAATTATATGGGCGATTCTCAGAAACTGAAAATTTGGATAAATAAGAGCCTAATAGCATTAAAAAACAAAATCGCAGTGTGGTAGTTTTCGCAAATTTTATATATATAAATTAACCCCCTTATTCTAGAACCCGAATTTTCGTAATTCGTAATTCGTAGCTACGCTACGAAAAACGAAAAATCCACATTCTGCAGCCCTTGCGGAACAATGTGCAGCATTGCCAGCTATCAGTTGTTTTTCAAAGATAGCTGAATGAAGGAAAACAAAGTGGAAAGGAATTAAAAAAACACTCATGAAGTGCTTATTTATAGTAAAATTGTTTGATTTTACATATTTTGAAGGAAACGGTGGATTCTATTGGATTTGCAATTATAGCAGCGGAGTAAGAGCGCGCTATGGGATTGATTTCACAAAGATACGCGGGGTTGTCGGGCATAGTAACAATGGGCGCGTCTATGTCAGTTTCTGGTTGAATTACACAGCCACACAAAAAAAAATT
>NW_016160861.1:2703-4659 GCF_001687245.7 Rhagoletis zephyria | reverse complement strand
ATCTTTATCTTTATCTTTATCTTTATCTTTATCTTTATCTTTATCTTTATCTTTATCTTTATCTTTATCTTTATCTTTATCTTTATCTTGACAGTGTATTCCATACAAGGGAATTGTAGAACATAGTTTGTATAGAAGAAACTGTCAGCAAAAAAAAAATTCAAAAATCAACTAAAATTCTGGGCTACAAAAGTTAATTTTCAAACCTTTGTTGTTGTTGTTTTTGCTGTTGTTGTTGTTGTTTGTTGTTTTTGCTGTTGTTGTTGTGTTAGATTTACCAAATTGTCCCGGTTTGGCAACGGATATATCTGGCAGCCCTACCTTAGCCACACCGCTCAAAAAATCTGAAAGTCCGGTACATACACACATATATGTAAATTCAATTCCATATTTCAGAAAAGTCGCCTAACTTGCGACTATGCGACAGTAAAATTGTGCCGATTTTATCGTCAAAGACAACATATCGGAGACCTAAATTTACTGCTGTAGATTAACAAACAACAACACTTACATCGCAAATAGGGACCTTTTGGTGTCAGGAGGGTTCAAATTGTGTAATAAAAAAATTACAAATAACCTTACTTTATCGTCATTGGCCCTTTGTGTGGTTATCAGTTAACATTGGACGATGTCAAAAATTGATCACTTACACTTATTTAGCGGGACAATGTACCGCTCACAAGCGCGCAAAAATGTCAAAATTTTGGCGAAAATAGGCCTATGACATCGCACTTTAAATTTAGCATGGGCATAGAGTAACGCATTATACATGTAAAAATAATGTGCTTACATGGCATCCGCGTGACAAACCTATTGTAAGTGATCGGCAAAGTCGCCGCCGCACATAGGGACGAATAGAAAATATAGGACGAAAAAAAAGTTTACTCAATATGTATTTGACAGATTTCAATGGAAGTTGGTATTTAGGCGTCTTTGTTATCACTGATTTCGAAGTATATATGTAATTTTTGAAAATTCAAAATGGCGGCCCCTTTATCAAAAAAAATTTTTGATTGTTTTGAAACTTGGTATCCAGGGGCATTCGTCGTCGGTGATCCCGAAGCTGGTATTAAATTTTCAAAATTCTTAATTGTGGATCCAATACGACCAACGTCTTTTTTAAAATAATTATAGATTGTAATGAAACTTGATACCTAAGAACTCTCGGAGTCACTGATTTCGAATTTCGAATTTAATTTCCAAAATTTATATAATTATATGGGCAATTCTCAGAAACTTCGATTTTTTTGTGATTTGTTTTGAAGTCGCGAGCACAAGTCTGAGATTTTTTGTATGCGTTCCTTCAGATGCTAGGATAGACAATCCAACGTGGTGCAACGTTTTAAAGCAAAGCACCATAAGTTTTTTACGTTTTTTGGATAGTGGGTGTAATTTTAGGCCGATTTCGGAAATTTTCAACCTATAGCTTTTTTATGCCAAGGTCAATAATTGCACTGAGTTTGGTACAAATTGTTAAATCGGTTACCGATATAAACATGCATTGAAACAAATAAAAACTGGGGCGCGTCACTTTAGTAAGTTTTGATTGTTTTTCTTTAGTTTATTTAACATTTATTATTTTTTTATGCAAAAGCTGATTACTAACAAACACGATATAAATTCAAATTTCACACTTTGTGCATAAAATTTGAAAATTCTGCAAAGTTTGACCAAAATTTCTGACTTCTTGGTCAGCGTCTTTAGATAAAATTTTGGTACTCATTTTTATAGCCTATCAAATTTTAGTAAAGTACAGTGCAAATTTTAAGTATCTTGGACTTACCGTTGACTTTTGGCATCTTCTTTTTTGTTGAGGGTGCTCCGTATTTTTTTCATATAAAAAAAAATATCTGAACACTAACTGCCAAAAATCAACGTTAAGTCCTAGCATCTACAGCCCAAGCTCTTTATATTGTTTTTTTTCTTGTAAATAACAAATAAAAAGTGATGCACGAG
>NW_016160861.1:1659-2678 GCF_001687245.7 Rhagoletis zephyria | reverse complement strand
AAAATGTGTCCGCCATATTGGATCCGCCATTTTGAATTTAAAAAAAATAATATCATGTTCGTAATTAGCGACCCCGAAAACCCCCGAGTAACGAGTTTCAAGCGCATCCGATGAATTTTTCCAAAAGGTGTCCGCCATATTGGTTTTCTGGGGTTATATCAAAACCCTGAACTGATGGGGTTAAATGGACCTCGGATTCGGATTCAGCGACCCCAAAAACATAAAGTACACATAGTGAGACCTTTGGGTCAGAGCACAAATTTTTTTTTGTGTGGCTGTGTAATTATCGATAACCATGTAAGTTGAAAGAACTCCATGCATTACGACACCTCGATAAATTTCATTACGTCTATAAATAATGATAATTCAATAAATATCGATAACTTGATACATTTCTTTAACTTGACAAATTTCGTTAATCCCACACGTTTTTATAGCTCCTTAACTATCCGTAAATTTGGACAAATAAGTTTCTGTTTCTATAAATTTCAACAACTCAATAAACATTGATCAGTTTGAATAATTCGATACGTTGCGATAACTTAATAAGCATGAATAAATTTCGATAATTATAAACTTCGATGATTCGATAAATTTCAGTAACCGTTATGGCTGATTTTATTTCTATTCTTATCTTAAAATTTCAACTCTGTTACCCTTATTCTTATGTATTTCTCATTGTCTCCATTTTCGCCCTTATCTCCATTTTCGTCTTTATCTGCACTTTTGCCTTTTTTTTGTCTTCATCGTTATCACTTGTTTCTTCATCTTCATGTTTATCTTTATTTCAAAGTTTAATTTCAAATACGAAGTAAAACAAAATGCGAAACAGCTTAAATTGAACAGCTTGCAAAAACAACCACACACAAATATAGAAATTTTTAAACGACGATTTTCAACCAATTTCGAAACCTTTCCAACGGTGTTTTTAGTTTTGAAATCGGTAAATTTACCTTGGTCTTGATCTTTGTTTTCATCTTTCACATCTTTGCTTATATCCTTTTCTTTTTCTATTCACG
>NW_016160861.1:0-1634 GCF_001687245.7 Rhagoletis zephyria | reverse complement strand
AAAAATAATATCATATTCGTAATTAGCGACCCCGAAAACCCCCGAGTAACGAGTTTCAAGCGAATCCGATGAATTTTTCCAAAAGGTGTCCGCCATATTGGTTTTCTGGGGTTATATCAAAACCCTGAACTGATGGGGTTAAATGGACCTCGGATTCGGATTCAGCGACCCCAAAAACATAAAGTACACATAGTGAGACCTTTGGGTCAGAACACAAATTTTTTTTTGTGTGGCTGTGTTATTGAACCACAAGCCACAACTACTCCTATGCTTGAAGAGCTGGTTCTCAATCCAGTTAATGCAATAACAGCTTCTTCCAAGCCATTGAAGACATGCACTTTGTTAGGTTACTAAGTAGAATTCTCCTTTCTGTGTTGCCGGAGAAGAAGGGCTTCCGCATGTCAAAGGTATACAACACTTCTTGTGCACATCACTCCGGCTACGCTATCCACAGTATTTGCGCAGAACCCACGTCAAAATTTGCAAAAAAGTGCATAGTGCAAACCGAATTTATTAATATGATAGTGCTCGGAAATTTTAAACATTTATTTTAAATAAAATTTTAATCTTTTGATTACACGTGATGTTAAAATTTTTGGATTCGGATTATGCGTTTGGACACAACAATCGAAAATCATTGTACAAATAACTAAACCGGACCCAAGTTTCTCGATAAGGGGCAACAAAGATTCTGTTTTACTCGTTTATATAAAGCAGTGGATAAAAATATACTTATATACGAAGGGCCAATTTATCTGTTTAAATGAACACCACTAATATTTTCTGCAAACACACATCGATTTACGTCTTTTATCTCGCCTCCGACACAGAATTGTTTTCGTACAGAATTACGCAAAAAAGCGTACTCGTTCGTTTTTAGGCATGCCATTGTTACGAAAGTTCGAAATACGATTCGGATTGCAGCATACTATTTCTACGATTCGTAGCAAAATCCGAATACGTTGCAGAATGGGGGTGTAAATATAGCAAGTTTTGAAACAGTAAGTTTTATATAGACTGCTTTTTTAAGCTTTTCGCGTTCTCTCTTCCATGAAGGTTGGTCTGCTTCTTTTTTAAGACGTCTTCCACTAGGCACCGAAACTGCCACGTTGTCTTGCAGTTTTCTAAGTTCATCAGAAGATGGAGACTTTTGAACTTGTATAAATATGTACAATAAATATTATAGCGACTTTTGAAAGTGTATATATACATACAGTAAGTATTAAAGCGACTTCTGCTAGAGTAGCTAACATTTGATGCTATTTTTTTCTGAATATATAGGGAATTTGCACTGTATTGTTAGTGGACATGAAACTACTTTAAATACTGGTACGTTAACCACCAAAAACTAGAAAGCGAAAAAAATGTACGTAGTGCACTTGGCAAGTGGACTATTCATATATAAAAAATAAATGTTTTCCATATGACGGCGATGCCTGACCAAACCGCTGAATCGATTTCAATTCTCACAATTTCACAATTCCATAGATTTTTCTGTATATTGTATGTCACTAAACTACTAAACGGCTGGACCGATTTGGTTCATATTTGGAACNTGGCAAGTGGACTATTCATATATAAAAAATAAATGTTTTCCATATGACGGCGATGCCTGACCAAACCGCTGAATCGAT
>NW_016160860.1:53545-58439 GCF_001687245.7 Rhagoletis zephyria | reverse complement strand
AGATTGAATTTAACCGAATTAACTAACTGATTAAAACATCAATCAATTAATGTCATCATTGATTTCACATATATATTACTATACCAAGTTTCAGTTCACTCCCACAAATACTTCCAGAGATATGTATGTAATATGAAAATTCAAATTTGTATGGGAGGGGCCGTGAGTTATCGGCCTTACTTTCAGTCTAAGACCATCCTTCCGAAATCCGTAGTAAGTGTACCAAATTTCGTTCTGATCAGAAAACCGGTTAAGGAAGTAGCCTGTTTTNTTGTCATCATTGATTTCACATATATATTACTATACCAAGTTTCAGTTCTCTCCCACAAATACTTCCAGAGATATGTATGTAATATGAAAATTCAAATTTGTATGGGAGGGGCCGTGAGTTATCGGCCTTACTTTCAGTCTAAGACCATCCTTCCGAAATCCGTAGTAAGTGTACCAAATTTCGTTCTGATCAGAAAACCGGTTAAGGAAGTAGCCTGTTTTTCAATCCAGGTGATAAACCATCTTTGAGCAAAATTTCATTTTCAAACAGGTGGCAATTCTTAAACCAGTAGCCCATTTCCAGTCTAGATTATAAGCTATCTGTGTGCAAACTTTCATGCAAATCAGTTCAGTCATTTACGCGTATTAATTTAATTAAACTTTCCTAATACGTGATAACTCTTAAAATAGTAGCCTATTTTCCAACATAGGTCATAAGCTATCTCTGTGCGAAATGTCATGAAAATCTATTTTTCAACCTAGCTCATAAGCTTCCTGTGTGAAAACTTCCATGCAAATCAGTTCACTCATTTCCCCGTATTAATTAAATTAAACATTTCTAACAGGTGGCAACTCTTAAAAAAAAGTAGCCTAATTTCTAACCTAGGTCATAATCTATCTGTGTGCAAAATTTCCTGCAAATCCGTTAAGTCTTTTCCGCGTATTCATTTAATTAAACTTCTTTAATAGGTGGCAACTCTTCCAAAAAATTAGCATGTTTTCTACTGTATGTCATAAGCTATCTGTTTGCAAAATTTCATGCAAATCCATTCAGTCGTTTCCGCGTATTAATTTAATGAAACTTTTTTAACAGGTGGCAACTCTTAAGAAAAGTAGCCTATTTTCCAATGTAGGTCATAAGCTATCTGTGTGAAAATTTCCATGCAAATCCATTCAGTCGTTCCCGCATATTAAATAAATTAAACTTTTTTAACAGGTGGCAACTCCTAAAAAAATCGCCTGTTAACCAATCTGGCCCATAAGCTATCTATCAAACATCCAAACATACAAACTTTCACATTTATAATATTAGTAAGAAGTAAGATTAAAATACAAATAAGTACATACATACATATGTGAAAATTACGTGATTGACGAAAATCTAACTTTATTCTTTATTTCAAAGTCAAGAAACAAGCGTTCTTACTGCCTACTTATAACTAAAGTACCATTATAACAATTGTATATATTTGAAGTAAGAGTTTAGTTGTGACGAAAAACTCAATTTAGAAACTGAAAGATAAAGTTCAACGGAATTAGAGATCTCGTTTAGTTCGCGAAGGCCACGAGCAATAGGGGCATTGTACGCATAGTTCGTTCGGAATCTGCGTAAGTAAAATGGATGGTTATTACGTAAGTGTCGAGCCGGAACAGAAAAGTTAATACTCTGCAACAGATCGGAGCAGTCGGCCTCCCCATTAATAACACTAAACATGAAAGACAGAGACAATATCGCTCTTCTACTTTCAAGCGGCTTAAGATTAATTAGTCGCAACTGGGACTCATATGCAGGGGTGGGACTAGAAAATTGAGTGAAGAAAGAGCAAACTTTAGAAAAACTTTTTGCACACGTTCAATTCTATCAATGGAGGATTGGTAATAAGGCCTCCAAATGAACGCAGCATATTCTAGTCTAGAACGAACGAAAGCAGTAAATAATAATTTGAAGGTATAAGGATCAGAAAAGTTTGAGCTGTTTCTTCTTATGAAACCTAAGACGGAATACGATTTGGAGATAATAAAGTTGATATGATTTGTAAACGTAAACCGCGAATCGAAAACAACGCCTAGATCTTTGATTTCCTCAACATGTTGGAGAACANAGATAATAAAGTTGATATGATTTGTAAACGTAAACCGCGAGTCGAAAGCAACGCCTAGATCTTTGATTTCCTCAACATGTTGGAGAACAATATCAGAAATGCAATAACAAGTAGGCAACGCATTAACTAATTTAAAGAAGGTGATCTTAAAGCATTTTTTGATATTTAAAGATAGGTGAGAAATACGGCACCACTTGGTTAAATTATTGAAATCGGCTTGAAGTCTATGCGAGTCAGCCGGGTTGGTTATGACAGAAAATATTTTTAGGTCGTCGGCATATAAAAGAAATTTAGCGAAGGAGAAACAACTACTAATATCGTTGATGAACAAGACAAAGAGCAGGGGGCCCAAGACACTTCCCTGTGGAACTCCAGAGGATGCAGTGAAGGGCCTAGAGGAGACACCATCCACAGTAACTACACAACGTCTATTGTTTAAATATGATCGCAACCAATCTAGGAACACGGAATGAAAACCTAGAGATGCAAGCTACCTAATAAGATTTTATGCGATACTTTATCGAACGCTTTTGAGAAGTCAGTATAGATACAGTCTACTTGGTTCCCAGCAGAAAACGCCGAAATACAGTATTCACTAAATAGGGCGAGATTAGAGACTGTGGATCTACCAGTAACAAAGCCATGCTGATGTGGAGAGATTATACTCATCGTAGCAAAATACATCTTTTCCTTTATGATGCTTTCAAAAAGTTTAGAAACAGTCGAGAGTTTAGAAATCGGCCTGTAATTAGAAACATCGTCCTTTTTGCCACTTTTGTAAATTGGAGTAACATCCGCCAGTTTCCAGTCGTCAATAAAGACCCCAGATGCTAACGAATTATTAAAGATTATTTTGAGAGGCAAAGCAAGCGCAGGACATTTTATAAGAAGGATATTGGAGATACCATCTATATCCATCTTAGTAGACGGTTTAAGATCTTTAATACCATCCTCAACATCTTCTAACGACAGACTCAAAAGGCCGAAGTTCAGAGGTGAGTTATCTTTCAAGGAAAAGTAGGAATTGGAGTCAAGATCATCACAAACGAAGTTTGAATTAAAAAATTGCGCAAAGAGATTAGCAACTTCTGAAGGAGTACTGGCGGACCTATCTTCCCAGAAAACCGCAGATGGAGATCCAGAAGCAGACTTCCTAGACTTAATGAACTGCCAAAAATACTTAGGACTAGATTTAATGTTGCTTTCAACGCCCAAAATGTAATTTTTATAAAGAAATTTATTCAAGCAGTTGAATTTTTTCGAACATTGCAGATATAATGTATAAGCATGGAGATTATTATACCTTTTAAACCTCTTATAAAGCTTATTTCGCTGATTCTTGAGCTTTTTTAAATCTCGTGTATACCAAGGAAGCGTGTACGGCCTTTTTCGAATAAGGGGAATATTTTGGCGGCGAATCTCCACCACTTTAGACCTAAAGGCAGAATAAAATTCCGAGGTAGCGGAACCAAAGAGCAGGTCATCCCAATTAACTTTGATTAAAGAGTTATTAACTCTTGAAAAGTTACACTTTGAGAAATTAAGAGCCATTGTCTCTTCACATTTAGTGCCTGTAAATTCATAAAACTTTACGTTGAGGCCACGGAAACATGATGCTTGTCTGTAGGCAATATCGGTGAGTAACATTCGGAAATAGTAGCGTTGATATTATCACTAACGAAAACGAGATCTAAAATTCTCACGCACGCGAAAATTTCAGGCACACACGATCACGGATATTACGTGATTTTTCACTGAAAGCCGCTCAGGCTCACGCGAGAAAAAAGCGTGGCACGACGTGTCACGTAGAAAAACACGACTTTTGCCCATCTCTAATGTAGACTACGCTGGAAACAGGATTTAAGCGACTCCGATTTTACTTGAAGTATGCGAAGTGGAGGTGTTGAGCGCTACGTTCCGCCTTAGTTGTACCGTCGCAACAAAGATTTGGGCAATTCCAAAGGAAAGTTCTTGAAATCTGTAGCATGCAGAAGTGGATTTTTTTGCAATATTCTACGAAATGTGCGAAATTATATCATTGTGACTTCAAGGGAATGCTTACAAATGATTTCTCGCATTTTTGTAAAGCGAAATTAAAAGGGATCTTGCCGATAAATTAAGATTGGTTGCAAAAGCCTACGCTGCTCCATAACTATACGTTGGAAACTGTTAAGTTTAATGATCACGATTTTATATTAACACTTTATAGACATTTTAATAAAGTTGACATGTGAACAACATGCTGGTCTCCACGAAAAGAAAGAAAGGAATTTTGCGGAAGCTAAGCCTAAGCGGAGATTGCTAGAAAATGTATCGACAAATTTGATATCGAAAATCACCTGATTAAGGTTGAAGCTTAAGGGAACTTTTGTAGCTGTGTTTAGTGTTGACTAAATACAAGAACAGAGAAGGTTTATGGAATAGGAAAGGAGATTAAGAAACTAATGAACCGGAAATGAAAATTAAACTATTAAGTTTGGTTATATCAGTAATTAGTCACTGTGAGCTATGGATGTATGTACCCATGGTACAGTGGCGAATACCGCAGACGATTCAAAGATAAGCTGTATTAGCTTTACAACGATATAGACATAGTGCAGCGAATTAAAATTCAGCGGCTCCGCTGGCTCGACCATGTCGTTCGAATGGACAGAAACGCTTCTGCTCTGAAAGTATTCAACGCGGGCCGTTATGCTGGTAACAAAGGACGAGGAAGGGATCCCCTGCGTTGGAAAGGACTTGGCTTCACTTGGCATTTCCAATTGGCGTCAGTTAGCACAGAAGGGAAATGACTGGCGTGC
>NW_016160860.1:39563-49967 GCF_001687245.7 Rhagoletis zephyria | reverse complement strand
GTTTAAAGTAAATCATAAAAGCATAATATATATTGAAAATTCAAGCGTTTATTCTATATTTCTATAATTGTATTATAAAAATCATGAACTTCAGACGGTATATACCGTTTACTAATCATTTGTTGAATATCATCAATTTTTCTTTTTGCTAAAGGTATTTTTCCCTTGTAAGCTTTAGGCAATTCACAGTATTTCATGGTTGACCATTGAACATTTTTTTTTATTAGGTTCAACTTCTCCTCGCTTTGCATAAAGTCGTATTTTACTGCCATGTCTACTTGATTTTTGCTATTTTTATTGTATATTCCCGTACATGTGATATCTTAATTTTTTGCCAATGAAAATATTTGGACATTTCTTCGAAGGAAAATATTTCATTTTGCGTTTTTTCTTCGACGACATACGGACTTTTATTTGTACATTCTCTCATCAACCGACACCACTCTCCTTGCGTAAATACATCCTTTCTGGAAGTATGCCGTTCTATGCAAGCGTGCATTGAATCACCAGCATTTTGGGTGTGGCCTGCCTCTAGAAATCTAAAAAATTGTGTACGATTTAATATAGTTATATGTAATGAACTGGACATACATATATATATATTTTCAAAACTTAGAATATGGATTCGCAATCTCTATTTGAATTATATTTCACGCACATGAAATAAATAACACTGCGCAACAAACTAAGCCGAACATACAAACACACGAATTCAGTATAAAATTATGGTTACGCCAAGTTTTTTTGCAAAGTAATGAAATTTTTTCCCAATTTGGTCTCAAATTGATCTTAGTTATTTGAAAAAATCTCGTATGAAGCTATATTTATCTTGTCTTAGAGGGTCTATAGTAAGATTAAGTGGCGCATATTTCTGTAGAACATTTCAACCCACTATTTTGCTACCTTTCGGGTAGTTTTCCCTTTTTGGGTCATTCTGCTGACTTAGTTATCTGAATCTTTTAGTATTCTCCTGGGCTTTAAACTTGGGTTCAATATGGATTTTTTTAAGAGAATTAACTTTATTTTAATTGAAGTTTTTTAGGTAAATAAATAAACATAACATAAATAACATCACTTTGAAACGGGGCGCTCTTGATATGATACTGTATGTATATGTTTTTTCGTATTTATTTATAAATAAAGATTCCCTGAGAAAGACGCGAATGCCGAAAGTTGTAGGAGAAAAAATAAACGTTTATTTTACTTCTAATAACCGGCCAAAAGGCTCCATATACAACACTAAACTTTCAGCATGACCGAAGAAAAATAATTGTAGTATAAACATACATATTTATGTAACTTTTTTTTTTTACCGGCTGCTACAAACTTATATGAACTGCCTTGCGTGTCCCTCTTCCACACAAAAATCTGAAATGTGCTAGTCTTCCAGGCAAATAACGAAATGTGCTACTCTTCCACGCAAAAATCTGAAATGTGCTAGTCTTCCACGCAAATAACGAAATGTGCTACTCTTCCACGCAAAAATCTGAAATGTGCTAGTCTTCCACGCAAATAACGAAATGTGCTACTCTTCCACGCAAAAATCTGAAATGTGCTAGTCTTCCACGCAAATAACGAAATGTGCTACTCTTCCACGCAAAAATCTGAAATGTGCTAGTCTTCCACGCAAATAACGAAATGTGCTACTCTTCCACGCAAAAATCTGAAATGTGCTAGTCTTCCACGCAAATAACGAAATGTGCTACTCTTCCACGCAAAAATCTGAAATGTGCTAGTCTTCCACGCAAATAACGAAATGTGCTACTCTTCCACGCAAAAATCTGAAATGTGCTAGTCTTCCACGCAAATAACGAAATGTGCTACTCTTCCACGCAAAAATCTGAAATGTGCTAGTCTTCCACGCAAATAACGAAATGTGCTACTCTTCCACGCAAAAATCTGAAATGTGCTAGTCTTCCACGCAAATAACGAAATGTGCTACTCTTCCACGCAAAAATCTGAAATGTGCTAGTCTTCCACGCAAATAACGAAATGTGCTACTCTTCCACGCAAAAATCTGAAATGTGCTAGTCTTCCACGCAAATAACGAAATGTGCTACTCTTCCACGCAAAAATCTGAAATGTGCTAGTCTTCCACGCAAATAACGAAATGTGCTACTCTTCCACGCAAAAATCTGAAATGTGCTAGTCTTCCACGCAAATAACGAAATGTGCTACTCTTCCACGCAAAAATCTGAAATGTGCTAGTCTTCCACGCAAATAACGAAATGTGCTACTCTTCCACGCAAAAATCTGAAATGTGCTAGTCTTCCACGCAAATAACGAAATGTGCTACTCTTCCACGCAAAAATCTGAAATGTGCTAGTCTTCCACGCAAATAACGAAATGTGCTACTCTTCCACGCAAAAATCTGAAATGTGCTAGTCTTCCACGCAAATAACGAAATGTGCTACTCTTCCACGCAAAAATCTGAAATGTGCTAGTCTTCCACGCAAATAACGAAATGTGCTACTCTTCCACGCAAAAATCTGAAATGTGCTAGTCTTCCACGCAAATAACGAAATGTGCTACTCTTCCACGCAAAAATCTGAAATGTGCTAGTCTTCCACGCAAATAACGAAATGTGCTACTCTTCCACGCAAAAATCTGAAATGTGCTAGTCTTCCACGCAAATAACGAAATGTGCTACTCTTCCACGCAAAAATCTGAAATGTGCTAGTCTTCCACGCAAATAACGAAATGTGCTACTCTTCCACGCAAAAATCTGAAATGTGCTAGTCTTCCACGCAAATAACGAAATGTGCTACTCTTCCACGCAAAAATCTGAAATGTGCTAGTCTTCCACGCAAATAACGAAATGTGCTAGTCTTCCACGCGAATAGTGAAATGTGCTACTCTTCGTAGGAACCGACGATATATGGTAGGTGCTTATAGTATGGTATAAATAAATGAGTTTGTAGAAGTGGGCGTGGCACATCCAGTAGGCGTGGAATATTTTATCAGCTATAAATCCGAAACTATAAGTCTTATGAACTTGAAATTTGTTGTTCAGTCATACGTATGGTAGGTGCTTATAGTAGGGTATATATGAATGAGGTTGTAGAATTGGGCGTGGCACATCCCATAGGAACATTTTATCAGCTATAACTCCGGAACTAAAAGCCACATGAACTTGAAATTTGGTATGTAGACATAACTATGGTAGGTGCTTACAGTAAAGTATATATAAAGGGGTTTGTAAAAGGGGGCGTGGCACATCCCATCGGCGTGGAAATTTTTATCAGCTATAATTTCACAACCATCAGTCACATAAAATTGAAATTAGGTATGCAGACATAGGTGCTTACAGTAGGCTATATATAAGTGAGTTTGTAAAAGGGGGAGCGGCACGTCCCATGGACCTGGAATATTTTATCAGGTATCCGGAGCTTGAAATTTCCTACGCAGCNATATATAAGAGAGTTTGTAAAAGGGGGAGCGGCACGTCCCATGGACCTGGAATATTTTATCAGGTATCCGGAGCTTGAAATTTCCTACGCAGCCATTTTAATGGTAGGTACCAGGGATGAAAAATGGAAATTTCAGATTGCACATAATATCATAAAATAAATGTACCTAAATGAGACAGATTGTACCTAAAAAAAGTTACATCATTAATTTGTAGTTTTTTTTTATACATTTTTTTTAGGGGCTGTCCATATATTACGTAAGGGAGTTTTCGCCTGTTTTGAATAGGAATAATGGTATGAAATGATAATTTTGTTGTACTTCTGTCGGAGAAGGTACTGTCAACATTGATGGACAACAAAGAGTAATAGGTGGTGGACAAAAACTGGTTTGAAGAATATCTCGAAAATTACCCGAAAGGTCTTACGTAATATATGGACAGCCCCTTATAACAGGAATACAAAAGACGGATTTACTTTACACATGATTAGGTGTTTATTAACTGGGCCTATATCTATAGACTATAGTCTAATGGGAGTCGTAGAAGCGTTGTTTTTGTCTACTGAAAATATTAGCGAAAAAAAAAACAAAAAACACACTTTAAAAACATACACTTTAAAACATATTTCTTTATCCAACTTTTTATAAAACAACAGGAAAAGTCTGCTAATTTATCCGATTCCTTTTAAAAGGTGCAGCAAGTCTAGAGAAAATAATCAAATTGCCGTAAGTAACTTCGAAAGCATTTTAAATATATGTATGTATGTGATTTCAGAAATAAAAAAGCCAATATGGGTCAGATAGCTATAGTTCTCATTTAAAGAAAATATGAAATTTGAAGACATCCTAGACACTGGACTGTATGGGCGAATAAAGACTGGTTTTCATTATGTCATATTTTGACAACAAAATTTGTCGACATATTTTGACACAACTTTCTTTCCTTTATAACTACCTTTACCCTTGATATTATGGGTAGCCGCTTTAACAGCGCATGTACACGCCTGAAAGCCTATTCTGATCTAAATCAATCAAAATACCATTTTTAGACCCATTTGACAATTTGTTTTCACTCATTTGACCGTAAATGCCATTGAATCAATAGAAGAAAAAAAAACTACGAATTTTAGGATAGCTAAGTAAAGTGTTAATTTTTCGTAGTGGCTGCTCTAAATGCAATGTAAAATGTTTAAGATAATACATAATATTACTTTTTTAATTTCTTCCTATTGGCCACTTTTCTTTATAATTGTTTATTCTTCAAAATGAAGGCGAAATTTTCCCGTGCCTGTAAGTAAATATATTAGCACGGTAAAGGAAAAAAATACTAAAAATGCATCTGATCAAATGATGATTGTACCTAAAATCTAGTGACTGTAATGTACCTTTAAGTCATCAAACGTCGGAAAAAGGTACAATTGTACCTACTTTTTCATCCCTGCTAGGTACGTACATATATTAGGGTATATGTAAATGAGTTTAGAAAAGAGTGCATGGCACATCCAATAGGCATGGAATTTTTAATTAGCTATAACTTCGGAGCTATAAGTCCCACGAACTTCAAATTTAGTTTGCAGATATATCAATGGTAGGTATTTATATATAAATGGGTTTGTAAAAGTGGGCGTGGCACATCCCATAGGCGTGGAAATTTTTATCACCTATAATTTCAAAACCATTAAATCAAATGAAATTGAAATTTCGTACGCAAACGTATCTATGGTGGGTGTTTATAGTAGGGTATCTTAATATATAAATATCCCGTGTCACTGTGTTCGTTTACGCTAATCTCGGATACCGCTTAACCGATTTCAATGAAATTTTGTGGGTGTGTATTGTTGGTTCCAACTTAAAAGATAGGATAGTTGTGAACCCTAGAAAAAAATAAATTTTTTTTCATCGAAATTTTTTCTATGCTTCTCGCATCGTGCTTATCTAATATACATATAAAATCGAACTCTTCCTAAACGGCTCTACCGAACTTTATGAAATTTTTTGTGCTATATATGGTAGGTATGAGAATCGGATGTAAAGTATATTTCATACCGCTAGGTGCAGGGGCGTGGTACCTCCCATACAAACCGAATTTTTCATATTGCACATCTCTGGAAGTGTCCATGGTAGACTACTCGAATATGGTATGGAGATATTTGAAAACATTTGCATATTCATGGATAAAAATTTCGGTTAGTGGAAAAAGTTACGTGGCACCTCCCATACAAACCGAATTTTTCATACTGCATATCACGGAAAATGTTCATGGGAGAGGTCTCGAACTTGGTATAGAGATATATGAAAGCAATCGCATACTCATGGAGATAAATTGTGGTTATCGGAAAAGGAAGCGTGGCACTTCCCATACACATCGAATTTTTCATACTGCATATCTCTGAATGTGTTCATGGAAGAGTACTGGAACTTGGTATGTACAAGATATATAAAACGCGACTGGTCATGAAGAAAAGTTGGGGCAATTGGAAAAAGGGACGTGGCACCTCCCATGGTAAATTACTCGAAAATGGTATAGAGATATATGAAATCAATCCCATGCNACAATTGGAAAAGGGACGTGGCACCTCCCATGATAAATTAATCGAAAATGGTATAGAGATATATGAAATCAATTCCATGCTCTTAGAGAAAATTGGGGTTATTTGAAAACGGGACGTGGCGCCTTTCAAACGCACTGAAACTATTACGTATCTTTGTATGCATGTACAGTTTTGCTAAGTTATTTAAGACGGCAAATATGCCTTCTGACAACCACCAAACCGTAATATTAGAAGACAAATGCGTCCAAATGTTAGACCAAAATGGCTGACTTCCAAATCGTATCAATACAATGTATGGAAACGGTTATACTGCGGTATTCAAACTGTTTGTATATGCAGAGTTGCGACACATTGCAACCATATACATTGCATATTTTAAATATTCAATATAGCAATGAACAATTTTTCTGAATTTTCCATTTCTAAAACACCAATGCTAACCAATAACCAACGAAGCATCCACTTTGTTTCTGATGCGCTGATTGCTCCAGCGATGCGTTTCGATAACTTTTCGGCTGCGTTTTGGAACAGTATACATTGTCAATATTTTGTAGTTCGACGTTATGGAACCTTATACTTTGTACGTATGCAAAGCAATTGACGTTTTGGAAGTCAGCCAATGTTTCAATACACCGTTAAAAATTTCGGTTTTAATTTTAAACTTTTTAGACTACATATATGACCAAACTACATAAATTCAGTTTCAAATACAAACCTTCTAAATTTAAAAAAAGGGCGAAAAAAAAATAAAAATATATATGAAATATGTTGGGTTTAGAATTTAAACAGTTCGGTTTAAATTTTAAACCCAAACATTTTCATAATTAAGAATAAAAATAAAATTTCATGCTCCGTCTGATGGGGATTGAACCCGGACAGCCTTAGTAGCAACCAATTGTATCAAGCAGCTTTGCATACTCAGCTACAGCCACGTATGTAAATGTGCTTTCATATGTTGAGTTTGAATCAACACCACATTTCACTATGTGCAAACATTTTCTATTTCGGTTTAGATTTTAAAAGAAATTTTCTATATATGAAACCTAGAAACTAGAATTAAAACATTTTGGTTTGAGTTTTAAACCACGAACTTTTTGGCCTAAAATTTAAACCACAATATATTAAAAATTGCTTAAAACAATTGACTGGTTTAAAAAGTAGACTATAAAAGATTAAAAAAGGCAGTAGTCCCAGCGCGGTTTAGAAATTATACCCAAATTTTTGACCGTGTCCAAAAAATTTATTTTGGGCGGGACGAAGTTCGCTGGGTCTGCTAGTATTTCATATAAAAAATAGTTCAATTAGACTTTTCAAATAGGTGGCAAACCTATTCAAAATATTTTCAAACTACTACCTTCTTAAACCTCTTTTGTATGACACCCATATAGCGATACCTTATTCACGTACCAAATTCTGTTAATTAAAATTGAATTACATTTTTTTTTTGACATGTGGCAACAATCCTATGAGTTATAAAGCCTTTTCAAAACTATTTCGATTGATACCCATATTTAATAATTGATTTATCTTTTTAATTAATTTGAGTTTAATTTCTTAACAGGTGGCAATTTTTTTCGAAGCCGTTTAATTTGGTACCTCACTTTTGAAAATCGAACGGACTGTGCGGATCTGAGGGCATTGATTAGAAAATAACTTGAGTTTAACTATTTACAGGTGGCAACTCTTTTCGAAAAAATAAAACCAGTTTGCACATCTACAGGCCAAGCGCTTTAATTTTGAAAATCGAGCGAACGGTGCAGATCTTTTATGCTGCAGAAAAAATGCCTTCGCGTATTATATATCAAATAAAACACCTCTTTGAGGTAAAATGCCTTTGAAACGTACGGAAAATCATTTTTATTCATACGAATCGTTGCAAAAGTTCTGTTTTTTATTTTGTGTTTCTAGCAGTAGACGGAACTTTGCAACGTTCCAAATAAATAAAAAAAGATTTTTCGTACGTTTCAAAGGCAGGTAAAAAATGAGTATAATTTTCGTAACGAAATTGATAACATAAATTTTGTGTTTCCAGTTCAGCTTTCGTCACTCGAACATTTTACCTCAAAGAGGTGTTTTATTTGATATCAATTATTTTGGGGTAGCAAATTTAAAATCGACGAAATTACAAACAATAATCTAAATGTTTTATTTTTCTCAAATAAATTGCTAAAAATATTATCTAAATCTAAATCATGTATTCAAATCGATGTGTCCATTGAAACATATAATTTTTCGAATACGGAATAAAGCGAAAAGGAATGATCATATCCTTTGTTTTGGAAAAAATTAAAAATAAAAAAAATTATGAGAAATGATGAAAACTTATCAACTTCGTACCAACTTTGGATACAATAAACAACTGTATTCGTCTGATTATCTCGTAGTTTATTATTTTTTTAAGATTTCTACCGGGTGTGGGGCGCACACCTGTGCTTTTTTAAGAAGTTTTACTTCTATCACGTGTACGATGTTGCACTCGTGCTATTAAACTAATGTATTTTTCTCAAGTAGATTTACTCAGTGGCAATTTATACATATGTATGGAAGTAGTAGCGGCACCATGAACCAAAAATACAAAATCACGCGGACGTGTGAGTAGCCCGTTAAAATCGGATTTAGGAAAAAAGTTTAATGATATTGACATTAGCCGTTTGTTTACATTTCTTCGTTGTTTACAATTTGGTGGTGGCTTTTTACTACAATTTACACATAAGATAAAGAATAATTTAACACAACGGCATGATTTATAGAAGAATTTGCATAATAAAAATGATTATTCATGCGTTCAACAATTTCGCGGTTTTCTCCGTTCTCTTCGTTGTTTACTTCTTACAACAAAGATGGCGTCGAGATTTCGGCAGCTGGAAAATAACTTTTTTCTTTCTCTCCTTCCCGCGTGATCTTGTGTCTTTCGTTCATGGAGCGGCACATTCGGTAAACTAAATGCATTCATACATATATATTTATGTACAACTAGGGATGTTCCGATACAAGTAAATACAAGTATGTACTCGATACTTTTGTTTCAGTACCAACTACTTTTTTTACTGGAATCGTTGTTTCGATACCTACTTGGTATCGAAAGAAAAGTAGTTGTATCGAATCGATTTGAGCAGGTGCCATATCTTGTCGACAATATTTGTTCTATGGAAAATAATTGCTTCGTTTTTATGAAAAATAATTTCTTTAAGCAATGACACCGCCAAAATCTAACTGCCCGTCTCCACAGGATAAAGTTTATATCTTGATACATATGTTAGAATATAAATTGTCAATGGAGACCGTTCATTGCTCTTCAAGAGCAATATATATCAGAGCTTATATCTTGCCATCTGTTGCCGGCAATTTGGTTGTTTGACAGCTTCCTTTTTCTTTTGCACGAAAACTTCGTGTCGGCAATATTATTGATACTTTAATATAAAATCAAAAATTGAGCTGTTTTCTGTCAAAATATTTGTTATTATGTACTTGGGTGTAAAATAATATATTTTTTTAAATTCTATAAGTGATAAAATCCGGCAAAAATGCGTCTCTTACAAATGCTTTTATCAAGATATAAAAAGCCTACACAAATATTGCCACTGATATAACTTATATCTAGTGACCAAAATTACAGCTGGACAGCAATAAATTTTATCCTGTGGAGACGGCCAGTAAAGTGTGGATATAATTTTGCAAAGCTAGTGATACCACAATAAAGTGCAAGCAATGCATTGTAGCCGTAAAGTTTTGTGAGAACCTTTCAAAGGTTGAATTTTTTGTCTAAGTAATCGTATTACCTCTAGTGCTACTAATGAAGAAATATACATATCGATACCTAAACAGAAAACATATTGAAAATTTCGAACTCTCTGAAGAGATAGGTCGATCTGCCACTCAGGTGCCGCTCAAGGTATGATGAAAAGGATGAAAAATTATCGATATAAGTAGGTATCGATACATTCGGTTTACTCATATAAGTAGTATCGAAATAGCGATTTGAGTAAACTCATTTGAGTAGGTATCGATACTTTGATGGTATCGGAACGTCCCTATGTACAACTGTAGGTAGGTACGCGTCTTCCCGTCATCATCGACTGCGGGCTCGGGTTCTTCTTCTCGACAACTTTCCGTGCTGCTTCCATTTAGTAGGGCGGAAAAGTGTTCCCTCCATAATTTAAGTACGCTCTGGACATCAGTTACTAGGTCGCCATTATTGTTCTTACAGGAGTACGCCACGGTCTTTAAACCTTCCGTAAGTCGCCTAACTCTCTGGTAAAATTTTCGGTCATTCTTCCTGTTGGCCAGCATTTCAAGCTCTTCGCACTCACGTATTTCGGCCTCTCTCTTTTTATTGCGGCAAATACGTCTCGCTTCCCTCTTCAGATCCCTATAGCGGTCCCACATAGCGCGCGTTGCGCCCGATCGCAGCGTGGCCCTGTAGGCGGCATCTTTTTTCTCTGCA
>NW_016160860.1:0-35190 GCF_001687245.7 Rhagoletis zephyria | reverse complement strand
TCTTCCATCTGTTGGTGCGCATGAGTATCCAAGTTGCTGTTTGTGAAATCTGCATGTGCTTACCATGCCAGCTTCGCGTATGTACGCCTGTATGTATGTACATAGGGGTGCTTTTAGTCTTGTTGGTATGTTAGTTTGTGTGTACGCCTACCTGTAGGTATGTATGTATGTTCATATATTGGTACCTATGTGCAGTTGTAAGACGTATGCTAGGGTGATGTTGAATATGTTATTGTGGCGTAGGCAAAGCTACGTTACAGTCCCCCTCCCACTTCGGCGGACGACAAGTTGCGGTATTCTAGAGTTTTGGCCTGAGGCCTGCACTACCTTAGGGCCAGCCTTAGGTATTATTTACCAGAGTACGTTGTACCCTGGCTCGGTCGGTGTGTGTGGGGCGGTCCATTTTTTTTTATTGATTTTATTCATCATTATTATCTAACATTTTTTTTTTTTTTTTGTTGTAATAGGTATATGTGTGTATAAGTAGGTACAAAGTTTAACTTATAATGATATGGGATTGTAATTCATGTGCTTAAAATATAGGTACAGAGTTTAATTGAGATTGTAATTCATGGCTCATAAATAGGTACAAAGTTTTTTTTTTTTTTTTTGTGTTACTTCAAGAATTAGCAAAAACAGAAAAAGTGGTTTGTGTTGGTTGATGGTAGTTTTAATTTATGTACTTCATGACCTTGGTTCTTCCCTTTGACCGGACGATGGCGTGGTTCGCATCTATTTGTGTGGCGAGCATGCGGTGCCCTTTCCACTGAAATCGCCATCGCTCTTTATTATTTCTTGGTCGTTTTAGCCGCAGCTTTTTGAAAGGGTCGAACGTGTCCCTGTTGGTCGTTCCGTCGTTGGTTGTGGCCGGGTCCGCTTCGGGTGACGTTCCGGTTACACTTGGTTCGGGAGTGACCTCTCGGCTTGGGTTTGCGGTCGCCGTGGCTGGCTCGGTGGTGTTGGCGGCTGTTGTCGCCATGTCGGCTGGACGCTCTGTCATGGCGATCAGCTGGTGGTGTGGCTGGGGTACAACCTGGGCGAGCGGAGGCCCGTGGAATATCCTGATGCTCAGGATCCGTGGTTTGTTCGGCGGCCATGGTACGGCCTCAAATGGCGGTCGCCATGGTGAGACTGGCCGAGGTTCGTTGGGTGGGGTCGGCTGTCGCCCGCGGCGTTTTCGGCTGGACGTGTCTGCCTTGAACATGCTTGTGGATATTCTCGGCGGCTGTTATGTGATATGTTTTTTTTTTGTTTATATCTTTCCTTTTCTCCTGCGCTACTCTGGTTGCGACTTCGGTACGATTCTGCAAGTAGAGGAGAGGTATTTGTATTAGCATTGCGGGGAGGCGCTTCATAGGCGAGTGGGTTTAGTCGTGAAGGGGTTTTAAGTCATGAAGGTGCGCGTGGGCTTGTGGCCTATTTGGGTGCACGGCGTGCGTGAGTTTGACGGTGTTGGTTGAGACATAGTTAGTGATCAGGTAGGGCCCCGAAAATTTTGGTGCAAGTTTCTGGGCAAAGTGCCCCGCGGCGGAAGAGAGAGGGTGGTCTCATTTCATCACCCTGTCTCCTATTTTGGGTTTCCATGGGCGTCGTCGTAGGTCGTAATATTTTTTTTGTTGGTTGGCGGCCGTGGTGAGGTGCTTCGCTATTTCTTTCCATAGTTCGGTGATCGCGGGACGAACAGCTAGTGGTTCCTCCGGGACGGCGCCTTCTGTTCTGACTTGTTGGGGTGCCACGAGATTTCGTCCGAAGTTAATTTCGGCGGCTGATGCCTTCGTAGACTCGTGGTGGGCGGTGTTGATGGCAAATGCGATTTCCGGTAATTCTTGGTCCCACGTCCGATGGTCCTGCTGTGAACGTTGCGCTATCATTGTTTTAATAACGCGATTGGCTCTCTCCGTGGGGTTTTCATGAGGTGCGTAGGCGGCAGCGAATCGATGCTCGATATTGTGGTCTTTCAAAAACGATGCTAAGGCGGTTGTGGTGAACTGTCGACCGTTGTCGCTGAGGAAAACGGCGGGGCAGCCAAATCGATAGATGATTCGCTCCCGTAGCGCTTTGATGACTGTGGCAGTTGTTGCGTTGCGGACACGAACCAGTTCGAGCCATTTGGAGAATTTATCCACTAGAACCAACAGACAGGTGTTACCTTGCTTCGAACGTGGAAGGGGTCCGACAAAGTCAGCTGTAATGATCTCCCATGGTCGGGAACATTGCATCGTAGCCATTAATCCTGCCGGGCGTCGTTGCTCTACCTTATAGGCGGCGCACGCGAGACATTTACGGACATAGTTGCCCACATCACGGTGCATTCCGGGCCAGTAATAACCCTCTTGTGCGCGTTTGAGTGTCTTCTTTACCCCGAGGTGTCCTGCGGCGGCGGCATCATGGACTTCTTTTGGGATGTCGCTCTTTCGGTTGGTGGGGATACAAAGTTTCCATTGCGGTGCTCGTGAGAGGGGGTTTCTCGGTGCGATGTGTCGGAACAATCGATTGTTCAAAAGTCGGTAGTCGGGATTCTGGTCTGGCTGCAGTTGCACCTGTCGTGCTTTCCGATCGTACCAGTCGTTGTTGCCGCTGTTGACGGTAAATAGTGTGTTTTCCTCCGGACCCGGTGTTGATAATGGGCATCTAGATAGTGCGTCGGCGACTACATTTAGTGCCCCCTTGCGGTATTCGATGGTAAAGTTAAATTGCTGAAGTTCGAGTGCCCATCTAGCCAGTCGCCCGGAAGGGTTTTGTAGGGAGTGAAGCCATTTCAGAGAGTGGTGGTCGGTGATGACGGTGAATTGATAACCTTCTNCCTTCTAGGTATGGCCTCATTTTACGGATGCCCCAGAGGACGGCGAGGCACTCCTGTTCAGTAGCTGAGTAGCGTTTTTCCAGGTCAGACAGGCTTCGGCTGGCATATGCTATGACCCGTTCTTGTTCCGAGTGACGTTGGAATAGTACTACGCCCAGCCCTTCGCCGCTAGCGTCTGTTTGTAGAAAGAAAGGTCGGGTGAAGTCAGGGCAGCAAAGTATTGGTGCGCTGGTGAGTTTGTCCTTTAGTGCCTCGAACGCGCGTTCTTGCGGCTCGCTCCACATCCAGCTTTGACCCTTTTTGAGCAATTGGTTGAGGGGAGCGGCGAGCGTTGAGAAGTCGGCGACGAAGCGACGATACCACGAGGCGAGTCCGAGGAAACGTCGGAGTTCTCGGATATTTTGTGGTGCGGGCATCTCGCGTACTGCGGCGACTTTGCTGGGGTCAGTTTGAATTCCTTCGGAGCTGATGACGTGGCCTAAGTAGTGCAATTTTTGCTGCACAAAGCTGCATTTTTCGAAATTAATTTGCATTTGATGTTTCTGAAGCCTTTCGAAGACTTCGCGGAGGTACGACAGGTGTTCGGAAAAGGTATCGCCTAGTATGATAATGTCATCCAGGTACGCGAATACTTTAGGTTGCAGGTCGGGTCCGAGAATGGAGTCGAGAGCGCGTTGAAACGTTGCGGGCGCGGAGTGTAGTCCGAAGGGCATCACTTTCCATTGGAAAAGTCCTCGACCAGGTACGGTGAAGGCGGTGTATGGTCGCGAGTGCTTGGCTAAAGGTATCTGCCAATACCCATTTTTGAGGTCGATCGTGGAGATATATTTTGCCTCCTTCAACTGGTCCAAGATTGCTCCAATCTGAGGTAACGGGTATGCGTCTGGTTCGCTGGCGGCATTGAGCTGGCGGTAATCGATACACATGCGCCAACTTCCTTGCTTTTTCCGAACTAAGACGATGGGGGAGCTGTATGCGCTTTTGGATGGTTCGATCCTTTCCCCCGCGAGGAGTTCGTCCACTTCGGCGTTTATCACCTGCTGCATGGCAGGGTTGCGTGGGTAATAGCGTTGTTTTAGTGGGCGATGATGCCGGAGTGTGATCTCGTGTTCGGCGGCGGTGCTGGGCCCGGTGATTTTGGAGAATCGCTCTCTGTGAGTTTCCAAAAAATCGGCTAGTGTTTTATTTTGTTCCTCGTTCAAGTGTGCCCTTTCAATTAGGCTGCATAGCGCGTGTGTTGTATCGAGTCTTGGCGGTGGGGCGGGAGCTAGTGGCTGGTTGTCTAGTGACACGACGATGCCACGCTTTGCCAGGAAATCCATTCCCAATATCATGTTTTCAGCCAGATTGGGGATGACGGCCACCAGTGTGTTTGTTGCTCGGCCGTTGTATTTAATTTGGACAGGATAGGAATGGGTGCTTGCGACGCACGTTTGGTCGGCTAGCTGCACGTTTCGTTTGTTAGGATGTGGCTGAATGTTGCGCTGTTCCAATTGCTTGCGTAGATATTCGTTGATGTATGTTAAGGTGGCTCCAGTGTCGATTAGGGCTCGGATGTTCATGCCTTCGACCAGGACGTTTGCATAGAAGCGGCCATCGGGGCCCTGGCAGCCTGGTTGAGACGTGGTTGGTTGATCGGTGGGTGACTGGAAGATGGCTGTCCTCTCCTCGTGACACGGGCAATTCCTGGAGAGGGTTCCATCTCGTCCGCATCGTGAGCAGAATAGTCGCCTCGGACCTCTGCACTGGAATCGGCGGTGTCCGCGCTTTTTGCACCTCCAGCAGGTGTTCTTCGCATCGTATCGTTCGAGTGGAGTGGATAGGCAGTGTGCTGCTTGCCTGGTTTGCCTGGCCTCCTCGCTTTTGAGCAGCTCATATTCGTCGGTGAGTTCCATTAATTCTTCGATAGTATGGAACTCGCCCCGTTTTATGAATAATCGGTACTCCACTCGCAAGCCTTCGTAGATGCGCTCCAAGTGGTCGTCGCTGCACATCGTTGGGTGCTGTCGGATCAGCGTTTGGAGGGCTAGGATGTAATCCTTGGCCTTCTCTCGGCTCTGCTGTTTCCGCTGGCGAATAGCGTCTTCCAGCTGACTGACGTGTCGACGGGGAAGGAAGAATCGCTCAACTTCGGTGCGGAATATAGCCCAGGTGGTTATGTGTGGCCTTCGGACGCGGAACCATTGTAGTGCTCTGCCGCGGAGTATTTCGGATAAGGTTGGGAGGAGTTGGTCTGGCGTGATTTGGTAGCATTCCGCCAGCTCCTCAATCCTCTCCAAGAAGTCGTGCAGAGTGTCGCCACCGGAGTAGTGAACATCCCAACGGCGGACGGTGCTCACTACCTCGGCGCTGCTGATATGGTCTCGTTTCTGGGCGGTTGGCTTTGCCCCCCCGGCATGCAAGAGAGAGTCTCCAAGCTTAATTGCCGGAGTTAGTTCGTGTGGTGATTTCACCATGCTAGCTTCATCGGCAGCGATCTCCATCTCCAGTTCTCTGAGCAGGTTTTCGGTTGATTTGCGGTTTCTCTTTGCCCTGACGAAATTACTGAGAGTGCTGCGCAGATCGGCGACGGTGCTCCCCTCAACGGGTATATGATGCCTCTTGCATTCTTCCACCAATCTCTCTTTCTTCAATAGATATATCCAGCCAAGAGAGTCAGTGTTTAGTGTGGTGGTATCATTTTCGCTCATCCGTGTGTCATTTACTTGTCGTGGTGTGTTCGATGAACCCGCTTCTGCAGTGTTGGTGCTTGTTGAGGTTTTTGCACATGCGCCTGCAGAGCTGGGTCCCTGCTCGGGCGCCATTTATGAGGTGGGTTTTGTCGAAGGCTGAGGTATGCTCAGCCGCTCCAGAGTCCAGCGAAGGTCCCACTAACCCCCACCAAATAAAACACAATGATTTGTGTATTAAGTCGAACACACCCACACACACACGCGGCTATCTAGAAGGCCGGCAACTTGTCGTGCAGGGGAGAGCGGAAGGTAAAGAGCGAGAGTCGGCAGTCGGTGTCGGAGATTATCCGGCGGGTAATTGTACGGTGACGGGAGTGTTACTAGTGTCAGCGAGATTAGCAGTGGTACGTGTCAGTCGTAGCGAAGAGCGTGGCAATGAGAGCAGTCGCGGTGGTTGTGACGGCGACGGCAGCCTGCAGTTCCCTTGCAGTGGTGGTGGCGGCCTCAGCGGTGACGTTGGCAGTGGCCCATATAATGATGAGGGCGGCAGCGACCTCCCGCAGTGGTGTTGTATGCGGCCCCGATGGTGGCGAAGGGTAAATGCGGCCCCTTTTAATTACGACGGTGACAGCAGTACTGGGCGATGATGGTAGTGAATAGCGGGCGGTCCTCGATAGAATTGTCGGCCTTAGGGCGGCAGTAATAGTAGCGGCCCCCGGTGATTAGAGCGGCGGTACGGGCCCTAACGTTGACGATGATTATAGCGGCGGCCCTGGATGGCAGTGAATAGCGGGCGGTCCTCGATAGAATTGTCGGCCTTAGGGCGGCAGTAATAGTAGCGGCCCCCGGTGATTAGAGCGGCGGTACGGGCCCTAACGTTGACGATGATTATAGCGGCGGCCCTGGATGGCAGTGAATAGCGGGCGGTCCTCGATAGAATTGTCGGCCTTAGGGCGGCAGTAATAGTAGCGGCCCCCGGTGATTAGAGCGGCGGTACGGGCCCTAACGTTGACGATGATTATAGCGGCGGCCCTGGATGGCAGTGAATAGCGGGCGGTCCTCGATAGAATTGTCGGCCTTAGGGCGGCAGTAATAGTAGCGGCCCCCGGTGATTAGAGCGGCGGTACGGGCCCTAACGTTGACGATGATTATAGCGGCGGCCCTGGATGGCAGTGAATAGCGGGCGGTCCTCGATAGAATTGTCGGCCTTAGGGCGGCAGTAATAGTAGCGGCCCCCGGTGATTAGAGCGGCGGTACGGGCCCTAACGTTGACGATGATTATAGCGGCGGCCCTGGATGGCAGTGAATAGCGGGCGGTCCTCGATAGAATTGTCGGCCTTAGGGCGGCAGTAATAGTAGCGGCCCCCGGTGATTAGAGCGGCGGTACGGGCCCTAACGTTGACGATGATTATAGCGGCGGCCCTGGATGGCAGTGAATAGCGGGCGGTCCTCGATAGAATTGTCGGCCTTAGGGCGGCAGTAATAGTAGCGGCCCCCGGTGATTAGAGCGGCGGTACGGGCCCTAACGTTGACGATGATTATAGCGGCGGCCCTGGATGGCAGTGAATAGCGGGCGGTCCTCGGTGAAATGTCGGCCTCAGGGCGGTAGCGGTGCTGGCGGTCCAAATTTGATGATACGGACAACTGATGATTAGTACGGTCCCCCAGTGCATCGAAAGGTTGCCCAGTCCCCCCGTATGTATTCGCGGCTGCTAGGCGCTGCAGGGAGGTGGTTCCCTCCCCTTCAGCGCCCGCTAGCCGCGCGGTATCGCAAGCAGGCAGGGGTGTTCGGAATTGGGCAAGCCCAAACGGATCTCTCCCTTTGTCTGCTTGAGACCGTAACCAAAAATGGGTCTAGCCCATAATGGTTTTGGGGTGTTGCCTGAGGGGTATTCCCCCCCTTGCAGCTCCCCCTCAACCAATCAGTCTTCCTCCGAGGAGGAAAGCCAAGAGCGCCCCAAATAGGCGCGAAGCCCAGGCTGCGCTCCGTGCTTACCTACGGACAACTGATGCTGGTTGAGTTCATGCTGGCAGCTTTAGCTCTGGTTTTGTATGAACCGTTTGAGAAGTGAATGGGCTTATTCCGTGTTATGGCTTTTGCGCAGTGAACTTCTTCCATCTGTTGGTGCGCATGAGTATCCAAGTTGCTGTTTGTGAAATCTGCATGTGCTTACCATGCCAGCTTCGCGTATGCGTATGTACGCCTGTATGTATGTACATAGGGGTGCTTTTAGTCTTGTTGGTATGTTAGTTTGTGTGTACGCCTACCAGTAGGTATGTATGTATGTTCATATATTGGTACCTATGTGCAGTTGTAAGACGTATGCTAGGGTGATGTTGAATATGTTAATGTGGCGTAGGCAAAGCTACGTTACAAATGTATGAAGTACATTATTACATTAGATTTCCTAAACGTCAACCCCCACATCTATGCTAATATAGTCAAAGATATCACACAAAAATTTTGGTCCCGATCGGAGAAGGTCTCCAGTCGGGACTAAAATTTATATGTGATATCTTTGACCGTTGTATTTGCGACTAAGGGGGCAAAATTTAAAATTTAAATTTAAGGGCCACCCTAATGTATATATTTCATGGAAATCATCACTTAATCAAATTTCGAAAAAATCTTATGTCTGCAGTGAAAACACGGCCATTCGTTTTGAATTTCGAGAAATGAAATCGCTCATGAGGATTTCTTGATCTAACTTATGGCGTTTTCGTTTCTACAAAAACTGTTGCCTTCGCATTGCCCTCTTCTTAGTATTTGTGCATAGAGGGGAAAGAGAAAGTAAAATTTTTCGGTAGAAACGGAACAGCCATTATCAATTGCTTCTGGATAAGAATGCAATATTACTACATGGTTGAGCCGTTTTTGGTGCAGTGGAGACACGAACAAAAACACATTTACCTCTATATCTTTCCAACTAGTAGCTGGAGCTTAATAGGTATCGTTTGAAAGGTATTGGCCTCTAGAATAACACTAAATATGTTGTACCCACATGCCCCCTTAAGGCTAATTTCCTCCATTTGGCTCCTTTATACTCCGTCTTTTGTACAATATAAGGCCTCATACACAGCAATCAAAAAGACTCGGAACTGGTGACTAGGAGGCCAACCTGGACGAAGGAGGTCAGGCTACCGCTGGGGATTCACGTCGATGACACACCAATTCCGACGGTGAATAACCCCAAAATACTCGGAGTAACATTCGACAGCCTGCTCTCCTTCTCTGCGCACTCAACCGCTATTGTCAATAAAGTACAGAGCCGCAACAAGGTCCTCAAGTCGCTAGCCGGCAGTACTTGGGGCAAAGACAAAGAAACGTTGCTGGCAACATACAAGGCAATAGGCCGGCCGGTTTTGAACTACGCAGCGCCAGTGTGGTCGCCAGGGACTAGTAGGACGCAGTGGACGAAGCTACAGACTGTACAAAACACCGCACTCAGGACAGCGACGGGATGCCTCTTGATGTCGCCTGAACACCACCTGCACGGCGAGGCGCAAATGCTCCCTGTAAAGGAGCACAATATAATGCTCTGCAAGCAGTTCCTGATCGGGAGCCACAGAAGTGGCCACCCAAGCAGACAGCTGCTTGCAGAGGAGCCCTCGCCTAGGCACGTCAGGAGGCATCTATATGAACTGACGGACGAAGTCCAGAGGTTCATTAAGCAACCTCTGGACCCGACAGCTTACAGACAGGCCCTGAACGGCATTCACAGGGACTCAGTCTCGAGTTATGTAGACTCTAGACCTGTGAATGCCGTTCTAGGCATACCACCCCCGGACATAGACGAGACAGAGCTTCATCTGCCTCGGGAGACACGCACTACACTCGCACAACTTCGCTCCGGCTACTGCAGCAGGTTGAACTCCTACTTGAGTAGGTTGAATGAGGATGTGCCGAATGAGTGTCCGGCATGCGGAGAGACCCCACATGACTCGAAACATCTCTTCGCATGCCCGAAAAATCCGACAACCCTAACGGCCTTGTCCCTGTGGATAAATCCCACAGAAGCTGCACGCTTCCTAGGGTCGCCGTTAGTGGAACTTGACGACAACGACTGAGATACCAACCGATCTGGGCGGGGTTGTTGTAGCCGCTACAACAACAACAACAACAACAGGCCATTCATTCGACCAACCCTATACCTATACAGTTTTCTCTTCGTTTTTATACAAAATCTAAGAAAAAATACACCTGAAAAGAAGCATGTACTTATCTCCCAAAGCTGGCAAATGGAAATACGGATTAAAGTTTTAAAACTAATTAATAAATTTCTTTTTTGTTATTTTATGGCCTTATAACAATTATATTCAACAATTTTTATGAGCTTGAGGCCGTTTTAAGTGACAAACTTAATGTGGAAAAGCAACAATAATTTGAAAAAATGGTAGAAATAATAGCCATTTCGGAAATCACCCCATGTCCTCGTCAGACTTTTTTTCAGTAGGATTCGAACCGACGATCACCACGGACTCAGCCAGTTGCCTACGCACTGTGCTAAGTTTGCCTTGCTAATTCTTCTTGCTTATTTTCCACTATTTCACTTTGCTCAGCCAACTACAATCAAGCGCAACTATTCCGCTGCAATTCACTTGATCATGTGGTTGTTAGTTTTGTTGGTTGTTGGTTTTTGTTAATATTTATATTATTAGAATGTTTAACTTTTAGGTGTGCTGGTCCTTTAAGTTATTTGTTTTTTGTTATTTTATGGCCTTATAACAATTATGTTCAACAATTTTTATGAGCTTGAGGCCGTTTTAAGTGAAAAACTTAATGTGGAAAAGCAACAATAATTTGAAAAAAATGGTAGAAGTGATAGCTATTTCGGAAATCACCACATTTCCTCGTCAGACTTCTTTCAGTAGGATTCGAACCAACGATCACCACTGACTCAGCCAGTTGCCTACGCACTGTGCTAAGTTTGCCTTGCTAATTCTTGTTGCTTATTTTCCACTATTTCACTTTGCTAAGCCAACTACAATCAAGCGCAGCTATTCCGCTGCAATTCACTTGATCATGTGGTTGTTGGTTTTGTTGGTTTTTGTTAATATTTCTATTATTAGAATGTTTAACTTTTAGGTGTGCTCGTCCTTAAGTTTTTTTTTTTTGTTATTTTTATGGCCTTATAACAATTATATTCAACAATTTTTGTGAGCTTGAGGCCGTTTTTTAAGTGAAAACTTATTGTGGAAAAGCAACAATAATTTGAAAAAATGGTAGAAGTGATAGCTATTTCGGAAATCACCACATTTCCTCATCAGACTTCTTTCAGTAGGATTCGAACCGACGATCACCACTGACTCAGCCAGTTGCCTACGCACTGTGCTAAGTTTGCCTTGCTGATTCCTGTAGCTTATTTTCCACTATTTCACTTTGCTAAGCCAACTACAATCAAGCGCAACTATTCCGCTGCAATTCGCTTGATCATGTGGTTGTTGGTTTTTGTTAATATTTCTATTATTAGAATGTTTAACTTTTAGGTGTGCTCGTCCTTAACTTATTTGTTTTTTGTTATTTTATGGCCTTTGAGCCGATTTAATTGTAGTGTGATAATGTGCAAGTTTCAAGAGCCTTATAATTACCTTTGATTCCTTTTGCCGCGTGGAAGACTAGCACATTTCACTATTAGCGTGGAAGACTAGTACATTTCATTATTCGCGTGGAAGACTAGCACATTTCAGATTTTTGCGTGGAAGCCTAGCACATTTCACTATTCGCGTGGAAGACTAGCACATTTCAGATTTTTGCGTGGAAGAGTAGCACATTTCAGGTTTTTGCGTGGAAGACTAGCACATTTCAGATTTTTACGTGGAAGAGCAGCACATTTAAGGTTTAAAGTAAATCATAAAGGCATAATATATATTGGAAATTAAGTGCTTATTATATATTTCTATAATTGTATTATAAAATTCATGAAATTCCGACGGTATACAGCGTTTAGTGATCATTTGCTGGTAGTGATAGAACGATACGAGTACCGAGTACAGAATATCGATACTTTTCATGAGTACAGAGTAGTATCGAGGACTCGATTCTTTTCGACAAGTACTGCGTAAATATCGCGAATACCAAAAAGTATCGACGTCTTAAAAACTTGTTTAGGTAAAAACTTTTTTTTCCAATTACATTGAAACATTTTTAAAAATTAACCCATGGGCATAACGCACGTTTATTTCAATATTGTCATAACTCAAAAAACTTAAAAATTAATATACATATATTTTGATCTGGTGAGCTACTGGTAATCGCTATAAAATTTTTATACAACATAGAAGAAGAGGTAGCAGTCATGTGGACATTTGGCTCGGTTAAAACTTCTTAAATACTTGGAAAACGAATCTCTTGCCATACTTTCGTTAACACTGGTCCACACAAAAAAAGTGGTCTTTCCTTTTAACCAGACCCACATATCGACATGTATTGAGGTCCATCTGACTCGTACACCCCCTAAATTTGGAGTTAATTGCGAAAATTGTGAAAAATGGCAAGAACGAGTCAAACGGACCTCAGATTCGGATTCAGTGGGTCGAAATACGTGACGGAAAGTGGGTCTGGTTAAAAGCACACACCAATTTTTTTTTGTGCCGGTGCACAGTGCTTCCCTTCCATATTAAATGTGGGCAAAAATAGAATTATGGACGGATTTAAATAATTCGCTTCTTAGTAAAATTAAGGACGCTAAATTCAAGAATACAATTTGTTTTTGGATAGCTTTTCTACTTTCACTGTAAATGCAGTTTTAAGTTGAAAATTTGGGTTCTACATAGGTATGTGGCTTTTACATAGGTATGCACATATAGCTCGTTATATTTTCAAAAGTGAGGTGTCAAATGACAGGGCTTGGCCTGTGGATGTGCAATAAAGGTTTTTATTTATTTTATTAAAGTTATTTAATAAGCCAAATGAATTAGATATTACAATAAACGACACGTAGAATGGTTGCCACATGTTTAAAAAATCAAATTCACTTTAACTAAGGGAATAAGGTAACTGTAATATGTAAAATGAAAAATTTTGACATATTTAGAAACAAATAAGTGAAGAGTACAAACATTCCGGAGTTAGTTTAAGAGTCCAGTAATTTAAAAGAAATGTAATCAGAACAAATGACTGATTGACAATGTATGTGTTTGTAATAAAATANAAATGAAAAATTTTTACATATTTAGAAACAAATAAGTGAAGAGTACAAACATTCCGGAGTTAGTTTAAGAGTCCAGTAATTTAAAAGAAATGTAATCAGAACAAATGACTGATTGACAATGTATGTGTTTGTAATAAAATAAAAAATACGATGGCGTAATCCTATGGTTTGACGTAATTATTATTTTAATTTAACTAATTTCGACTTTACAAACAGGTGGCAACCCTATTCGTAATATTTTTTAGCTAAAACCTTTTAAAACCTCTTTCTTCTGACACCCTTATGGTGATACCTATCTATTTATCAAGTTGAATTTGATTTTTTAAACAGGTGGCAACTCGCTGCATGTAGTAACTAAATTTGAATCAAATTTTTTAACAATCTAATTTTTGAACAGGTGGCAACTCTTTACAAGAAAATAAACCTTTTATTGTCCACAGGGCAAGCTTTTTAATCTGACACTTCATTTTTGAAAATGGAACGAATCGTGCATATCTCAAGGCACTGACAAAAAATCAAAAAAAAATTATTTTATGCATTAGCGAAAAACGTATTACTTCAGAAATTACAAAAAATGAGCAGGTTTTTTTTCTAAAAGCTAAAAGCCCGTACTATTTAATAAAATAATAAAAAATAACCTATTTTTACATATATTTTTTATTCATTCCATTAAAATTTAGGATTTTTTGAAATTTGGTTTAAAAAAATTGTTTTTCTGGAATACCGCAGGAACACCCTGTGTTTAGTTTTATTCCAAAATTTTAATTCCTGTAATTCTCTACTATCTATATGGAAACAAGAAACGTCAAACCAATATTTTATTTCAAAGAATATATTTTTGAAATTTTTTTTCTGTGAAGACCTTACGCATGGCTATGCTCTTATTAAAATTCTTTGTATAAAATTTGTCGACTTTAGTGGCTTCCTAAACATTTATTTTACGCTTTTAAAGTTATTGCAAGTTCTTTTCAAAAGCTGCGTTAGAAATGTTTGTTAGATAAGACTTCAGCTAATAAAAGCAATGGCTATTCAATTTACAAAAGAAAAAGGTCATATGTATATGTAAGCAAAGCAATCTGATTTTTGTTAACTTTTCGCGTTTGCCCTAAAAATACTTGGAAGTACGAGTATTATCGATACTTTTTTGCAAATATGAGTACTGTCATCGATTCTTTTTTAGAGTATTATAAATGAGTACTAGTATCGATACTTTTCTAAAAAGTTCTATCACTATTTGCTGGAGATCAACCGCTTTTTTTTAAGGCATTTTTCCCCTTTAAGCTTTATGCAATTCATATTGTTTTATGGTTAACCATTGAAAATTTGTTTTCAGTATGTTCAATTTCAATTTAAATAAAGTTCATTTAAAAAAAAAACATGTAAACCTACGCTTAAACCTTTCTATAAATCTAAAAAAAAATCAACTAATATTCATTCAAATTTCAAACTTATTTACTCAGAAGTGTTAAAATTTTGTTGAGTATGAACATATATGTAATACTTCTATATTGGCAGTAAGAGCTAGTACCGTCCGAAAACACTACAGTACAGATATATCAATAAACACGTACGAAAGAAAAGGAACACATACGTTTATAAATAAACATGTACACAACACATATACAAAAACGGCACTCAAGTACACAATACATTGACAAAAACCGTACTAGACTGTCTCGCTTTGGTCTCGCTTTGATTTCGGAATGCTTACACATTGAGAAGTTAGCTTACTGCCAATGTAGAAGTATTACATATATGAGTATGAAGCTTTATAGCCGATTTAATTGTAGTGTGATAATGTGCAAATTTCAAGAGCCTAAAAATTACCTTTGATTCTTTTTGCCGCATTTGCTCCCATATATGGAAGAAAACCGCAACAACGGAAATTTTTAGCCACTTGAAACTTGCACATTATTGCAATAACATTGAAAGGGCTTTAAATCTATATACTCAAAAAATTTGGAGAAAATAAGTTTTGAAATTTGGATGAACATTTTTAGATTTTTTTTAGTTTTCTACAAAGTTTTAAATATGAGTTTATATGGATTTTTTCAGAGAATGAACTTTATAAAAAGTTTTATGGCCTTTTTCAGAGAATGATTTCAATTTTGTTGCAATAATGTGCAAGTTTCAAGTGGCTAAAAATTTCCGTTGTTGCGGTTTTCTTCCATATAAATTAAATTATGTTTATTCGGTATATGGGAGCCTCCTTTCCACCTGTTTCTGTCTCTGGGGCTTCGCATGCAAATGTCACTAATAGTGATGCTCTCACTACCTCATCTAATGTTATTATGTCTGCCGCTGCTTCTGCCAATGATGTTATTGTTATGCGACCAACTCCGAGCTACAAGGCTGCTCTCATTAACGCAATGAATGCTACGCCGTCTGCTACTGTACCAGTACCAGGCTCTTCTTCGTCTCATATTCACGCAGCTGCTACTGCTAACACATGTAATGGTGCTACTGCGATAGCTATGTCGTCTGTGTCGGCGCCAACTCAAAGCTGTTCATACGGCCGTGCTCTTATTTTCAGAATCGCAAATATTTTGCGTTTTACTTTTCAAATCGCAAAATTACGTGCTCCAATATTCGCAAATCGGAAAATTTTTGCGGTTTCAAATCGGTTGCCGATGAGACGGTGGAAAGAAAAGTAAATGGCAAAATTAATTTAAATATCAAGCTCGCTTAGTTTAACTTTAATTTTAATTACGCCAACTATATTTTGTGATGTTTTTGGCGTCCTAAAATTAACTTTTTATGTTGATTTTATTTGTTTAATTTACTTTATATTATATACATCTCATTTTTGGGCACGAAAATTTATAGAAGAAATGAAGATTTACGATTTGGTGCCGACGATACATGTGCGATAATTGTTGCATACCTTCAAGGGATGGCTTTTAAGAATGCTGGAAACGATGTGGAAAATGGATCTTATCGATAACAAAAAGTTGCGAATTCAGGAGCACCCAAAAATAAAAACGTATGATTTTAACAAAAACGCAAATCGCAAAAGTGAATGGAAATGGGAGCACGGCTGATAGTCTCTATCGTCATGTACTCAAATAGATGTTACTGCGAACACATGTATTGATACTACTCCGGCATGCACTTTCTTTGGTTCTAGTACTGCTCCCTCACAGTCTGTTCCGACTGATACTAACACTGCCACCATTAGCCAAAANTTCACCATATCTCCTCGAGCGCATTTGTTTCCATATCCCTAACCGGACTCTCCGAAATAGTGATATTTTTTATACAGGATGTGTCCGAACTCTTTACGCTTCTAATGCTCCAATTTTTCGAGCTCTGACTGAGTTCAATATACTCTCAAATTCTCTAGCCATTGATTTTTCTCTATCTAAGTCTGATTTCAAATCAATGTTAAATGCAATGAGTTTTAATGTATAACTCCTTCTATTTCTAAGTAGTCTGTAAGTAACTTTGTTAATCTAGATTACTACTGAATGAATAAATAAATAAATAAATAAATGCGGCAAAAAGAATCAAAGGTAAGTTAAGGCTCTTGAAACTTGCACGTTACCACACTACAATTAAATCGGCTATAAAGCTTCATACTCAAAAAAATTTTAACACTTCTGAACAAGTGAAACAAGTTTGAAATTTTTTTAAATTAACTTTATTTAAATTGAAATTGAACATACTGAAAACAAATTTTCAATGGTTAACCATAAAACAATATGAATTGCATAAAGCTTAAAGGGGAAAAATGCCCTAAAAAAAAGTGGTTGATCTCCAGCAAATGATCACTAAACGCTGTATACCGTTTGAATTTCATGAATTTTATAATACAATTATAGATATATATAATAAGCAATTAATTTCCAATATATATTATGCCTTTATGATTTATTTTAAACCTTAAATGTGCTACTCTTCCACGCAAAAATCTGAAATGTGCTAGTCTTCCACGCAAAAACCTGAAATGTGCTACTCTTCCACGCAAAAATCTGAAATGTGGTAGTCTTCCACGGGAATAGTGAAATGTACTAGTCTTCCACGCAAAAACCTGAAATGTGCTACTCTTCCACGCAAAAATCTGAAATGTGCTAGTCTTCCACGCGAATAATGAAATGTGCTAGTCTTCCACGCTAATAGTGAAATGTGCTAGTCTTCCACGCGGCAAAAAGAATCAAAGGCTCTTGACTCTTGCACATTATCACACTACAATTAAATCGGCTCAAAAACTTCATACTCAAATAAATTTTAACACTTCTGAGTAAATAAGTTTGAAATTTGAATGAATATTAGTTGATTTTTTTTTTTTTAGATTTATACAAAGTTTTAAGCGTAGGTTTACATCTTTTTTTTTAATGAACTTTATTTAAATTGAAATTGAACATACTGAAAACAAATTTTCAATGGTTAACCATAAAACAATATGAATTGCATAAAGCTTAAAGGGGAAAAATGCCCTAAAAAAAAGTGGTTGATCTCCAGCAAATGATCACTAAACGCTGTATACCGTTTGAATTTCATGAATTTTATAATACAATTATAGATATATATAATAAGCAATTAATTTCNCCACTAAACGCTGTATACCGTCTGAATTTCATGAATTTTATAATACAATTATAGAAATATATAATAAGAAATTAATTTCCAATATATATTATGCCTTTATGATTTATTTTAAACCTTAAATGTGCTACTCTTCAACGCAAAAATCTGAAATGGGCTAGTCTTCCACGCAAAAACCTGAAATGTGCTACTCTTCCACGCAAAAATCTGAAATGTGCTAGTCTTCCACGGGAATAGTGAAATGTGCTAGGCTTCCACGCAAAACTCTGAAATGTGCTACTCTTCCACGCGAAAATCTGAAATGTTTTAGTCTTCCACGCGAAAAATGAAATGTGCTAGTCTTCCACGCGAATAGTGAAATGTGCTACTCTTCGTAGGGACCGACGATATCTTTCCAACTAGTAGCCGGAACTTAATAGGTATCGTTTGAAAGGTATTGGCCTGTAGAATAACACTAAATATGTTGTACCCACATGCTCCCTTAAAACGGCAAAAGCAAAAAAACGTTTTTTGTTTCGAAACACTTCAGCCAAACTTTTAAGAGTCCGGTTAATCATTTATGAAGCTTGAATACATTTTCTGGATATCTTAAACATGTCGATTGGACGTCTGGAAAAAACTTCCAAATCTCGTGTATATATAAGCAAGTCATTTCAGCATGCTACTCTGGCTGCTTTCGTCACTAGCGCGCACTGCCGTGTGCTGTGATATATAGATATCGTCCGATTCATCTAGAAAAAGCTTTAAAATAAGGAAGAGTTACATACATATATATTTTTCATTTAATTTAGCAATAAAAGCTTTATTAGCCCTACTCTCGGCTTTTGATAGGCTAGACTCCCCTGAACCGCTTTTATTTTGGGTCTGTATTCGTTTTGATTGGAGGCCTAAACATTTCGGTTCCGAGTAACGATCAATACTTATACGTATCGACTCAGCACGTCATTACTAGCAAAGTCAACGAAATCCTGAAGGAAATCCAAACAATAGGAAAGACATCGATGACAATAATTGAAGAACCTCCAATTGATGGATGTAGTTTAATACGCCGTAATTATCCATTTATATCCGAATCCTCTTCAGTTGTGAGAGCGGTGCTCAACTCTCTACATTTCCACAGTAAAAAAGTGTCATCTTCGATTGAATCTGCAGATGCAGACTCATCTTTGTAATCGAACATATTCTTCTTTTGCGAGATGAGCTGTCAAATGGCGAGTGAGTTCCAAGATTTTCAACAAGTTGTTTGAAATTTGCTGATGAGATGGCAATGAGCTGCCCAGTTCGAAGCGGGTTAGCGAAAATTTAAAAAATCTAAGCCTACTACAAACAAGAAATGCAATTTTATAACCAGCACTTCCGCGAGCTGGATATTTTGTTTTTGTTGTAAAGTACTGACCAACTCTTATGTTTTGTAGCGCAGGCATGCTTAATATAACGGTCTTGGAGCGAGTTTCAATTTTCTGAATTTGGTTTACTGACTAGATATATATTTAAGCCAAGTAAGTCCTAGCAGAACGATAAGGTGTTAAGGCAGATGTTCACATTTGAAAATTTTATGCAATTAAAAAATTAAACGCCACGGCAAAATTTTGCGCCCCCCGAATTTGGCGCCCAGGGCCAGGGGCGGCGAAACGCCCTGTGTCCGGGTGGGTAGTTCTGCTGATAGCAAGAGTATACAGGTAAAGAAAATATGTTGCCGATGTAATTGAGAAGGTTAACAGGTTTCGTTGGAAAGACTTATTGTTTCCTGTATAATACATTTATTTTTCATTCATACTATGTAATGTTAATTTTTCGGCTTTTTCCGATCCCGGGATTTTTGGGATGGCGTTGTCACAATCCCGGGATCCCGGGATTTAGATATTCATTACTTTTCAACAACTTGAATCGAAAAAATTGCTTCTATATTGTTTGATAAGCTCTCCTACCATGAAATAAAAAATAAATAAAAGCGTTTGAAACCTACTTTTTTATTTAAAGTGATATTTTTATTTTTTCTCTCTGAGCGCAGGATTTATTTTAGCTGATAAAGTTAGAAGAACGAAATTCAAGGATGTTATCGAGTTCATATAAGCCTAACATATAGTTTTTTCAAAAATAAATATGGCGAAATTTCAAGGATAACATTTTAAAATGACATTTTCAATATTTACCAGCCCTTCTGCCCATACTTCTTCTCTAGGCACATTTCTCTGAATTTTTTAAATTTTGAATTACTGACGTCAGAGTGAAAAACTAAAGACACAATTTTGTTATATTTGGTTTCACGAATATATTGATATTTGTGTTTAAAATTTACTATAGCGCGGTGTTATATGTATAATGAATTAGACATTTATAAAAAAATATTAATTATTAAATAAAAAAAGAAATATTGTCAATACTGGTCAAGAAAAGGAGTTATTTCCATCAGTTCAAACTACAAATCCCGAGAATCCCGGGATTACTTGCCAAGAATCCCGGGATTTTCGAGACCTTAAAAAGTCCGGGATCCCGGGATTAACATTCCTAGTATGTATTCTAGGGTGGTCCTTAAATGTATTAAGTACATTATTACATCAGATTTCCTAAACGTCAACCCCCACATTGATGCTAATATAGTCAAAGATATTACACAAGAATTTGGGTCCCGATCGGAGACGGTTTAGGCGTGTCGCACAGGGGTCAAAGTTCAGATTCCTCTATGGAGACTCAAAAAATTAAAATTTATATTTTTTTCATCTAATACCCAAAATCGATACTACTAACGTCGAAGGTGAGTAGGGTACTATGACCCCTGCGCAACACGCCTTAACCGACTCCAATAGGGACCAAAATTTATACGTGATATCTGCGCCTACAGTAGTATCGATTTTGGGTATTATATGAAAAAAAAAATTTATTTAAATTTTTTGAGTCTCCATAGAGAAATCTGAACTTTGACCCCTGCGTGACACGCCTTAACCGTCTCCAATCGGGACTAAAATTTATATGTGATATCTTTGACCGTTGTGTTTGTGACTGAGGGGGTGAGACTTAAAATTTCATTTTTAAGGTCCACCATAATGTACAAATTTCATGGAAATCATCATTTAATCAAAATTCCGAAAAAATCTTATGTATGCAGTGAAAACACGGCCTACGTTTTGAATTTCGAGAAAACAAATCGCTCATGAGGATTTCTAGATCAATTGCTTCTGGATAAGAATGCAATATTACTGCATGGTTGAGCCGTTTTTCGTACATTGCCGACCACAAAGACCACAAGACCCACACACACGCAAAAGTTGCACAACATCTGTCACAGATCCTGCATTTTGCTATTTGCGCGTCAATATGCACAGAGCCACATGTTTATCGCTATTGAGTCTGTATTAGTCAAAATTACCAAGACAGATATTTTCTAAAGTTTTATAAAACGTTGCCGATTCGATATCAAATCTACTTGTCAGGGAATCTCAATTGCGCTTATTTTTCTTCTAAAAAAGTTTCAGGTGGGTAATTACCCAGCATACCCACGTTTTCCGCCTCCCCTGCGCAGGGCGAGGGACCCGCTCGCCCCGACCCACAGTGGTCTGAATACAGAATCAAGCCGGAAAAAACCATTTTAATAGATTGCCGTTGATGGATTTGTACTTCGTATCTACTAGTTTATGGGCCACTGATTACAAATCTTCAGTCAGGTTGCAAAAATCCAATATGGCGGACAAATTTTTAAAACTTAATTGCATTCGCTCAATCATGAATCTGACCAGAAATTTGTGGCTGATTACTAATTTGAAAGCAGGTTTTAAAAATCCAATACGGCGGACAAATTTTAAAATATGTATTGAATTCGAAACTTGTTACTCTGGGGTTTCCCAAAAGGGAAAATAAGTGTATGGGTGTCGCAAAAGCGCGTAAAAAGAGTATATTGTACCTTAAAGTCAACACTTTACAGAATTTCGAATCGAAACTTAGCGGAACTATTTAGTTTTTTTCTATTTAAATATCCAGCGTAATTGCGTAAGTCGTAAATTAGGCTAAATTGTACGGCTCGACAATATTGACATTGTCTACTGTCGTGCTTAAATAAGTAAACGACGAAAATCGTCCAAAGGTATACAGTGCCGCCAAGTTTTTCCGTTTTAATACAATAGTCGAGTCGAAATTTTAGGCAATGCCATGCAATTATTGATACGATTCGACTCTCAAAAACGAGTTGCATTCGACACGACTCACAGTGAGGTAATTGATATAGATATTGGAGATACATTCAAAAAATTAATCTCAAAGTACAAAGAAGTTTTTAGTACCAAACGAAAGTAAATAGAATTCTACGTCACCATGTAATCAAACATTTGCCCAAAAATTTACCGTTTTCTTGCCATATACTCTTAAAGCCGTGACCTTTCCCTTTTTGTGTGCGCAAAGTGATAAACGTGATTTATTACTTCATATTTCTAAAGTATTTCTAAGTTTCCTTTAAACATAAATCAAAAACGGCAATGGAACCTTCTGATTCAGGTATTTAGGCAATAAAAAGTGCTCTTATTTTTCTTTTACTATAGTTCTAAGTATTTTATTTTATTTTTAATAGAAAGGATTAAAAACAGGGGTTTTTTGACTATACACGTAGGCACATAGTTTTGAAGTAGGTGGTATCAAACAAAAGTGTTTTCATTTATATGAAAAGTGGCCATAATTTTAGTCCGATTTCAATAATTTTCAACTATTTTCTTTTATGTGGCAAACAAAATAACCATACCGAGTTTGTTACATATTGTTCGAACGGTTACCCAGTTACATATATGTAATCATAATTGTGCGGTGCCACGGCCATTTTCCTAAATATTATTAATCACAAGCATTAGTTTTGAATAAATTAGCTTCAGTATTAACTGATTCATCGAAGATCTCGTATTTCTCTAAATTACCGTTGTATGGGAAGTGGGCGTGTTTATTGTCCGATTTTAAAAATTTTCAGCCATTTGGTATGCTGCACTAAGGCCAACAACTGTGCCTGGTCGAGCGGCCACCAATATATACAAATGTAATCATAAGCGGGCGTGGCTACGCCCATTTAAAAAAAAAAAAATTATAATACTCCTATGTTTCGTCTAAAAATCATTGTAAATATAAATTTTGAGTGAATAACCTTGAGTAATTACTAAAATATCGCAGTTTTCGCATTTCTGAAAACTACCGTTATTTGGGAGGTCGGCGTGGTTTTTGTCCGATTTTTTCCCATTCCAATACCATCCGTCATACGCCCGAAAGAAGTACACGTACCAAGTTTCGTTAAGATATCTCAATTTTTACTCGAGTTATCGTGTACACAGACGGGCGGACCGACATTCACCGCTTAATCGATTTCTCTTTCCATTCTGATTATTTCTGTATAAATTTGTCTATGTCTGTATTTTAATACATCCTACCAAAATCTGTGAAAAACGCAGTTTCGCAAAAGGTCTTGGTTAGGGCCTCTGTGAATTAAGGTAACGAAATTTATTTACAGATAAGTAAAAGTTTTAGTATGTTTGGAAAGCGCCACCCCCACTTCCCCAATAACCCCCACTTTTCTCCATGAGTATGGGATTGATTTCAAATATCTCGGTATCTGGTCCACCTATCATAAAAAACGTATCCTATGTGGTAATCCAGGCAGCAACTACTTACCAAATTTCAAGCAACTGGAGCATAAATAAGATTTTTTTCGAATAGATAGGTCCCTGGTCCACTTACCGGAAAATGGATTCTATGTGCTAATCTAAGCAAAAATTTACCTGCGTAACGAATTTCAAGCAAATCGGATCATAAGTAAGATTTTTTCGAATAGATCGGTCCCTGGTCCACTTACCGAAAAAAGGTATCCTATTTGCTAATCTAGGCAAAAAGCTACCTACGTGCCAAATTTCAAGCAAATCGGACCATAAATAAGATTTTTTTCGAATAGATCGGTTCCTCGTCCACTTTCCGGAAAAAGGATCCTATCTCCTAATCTATGCAAAAAGCTATCTCCGTGCCAAATTTTAAGCAAATTACCATTGATTTTTTTAAATTTTCTTGTGGAGGGCGCATTTTCTTCCATATAAAAGTCAGTTTTCTTCATGCCTTACAAATATGACAGAAAAATGGCAATCAACGGTAATTTTTAGCTATATTTCTTTTACAGAATTCCATGCAATAAATCTTGCTAATGACCTGCTGCGTTAAAGCATGACCATGTTGAGTAGAAGTTTACAGGTTGGCAAATCTTGTCCCGGCGGAACATTTCAAATTTAATGCAAAATACGGGTCGTCCCGGCAAATACGGGACGTTTGGCAACACTAACAGATAACCTGGTTAGTGAAATATTCGCGAAACTCTCGAGGTAGAACAAAACCAAATATAAAAAGTACAAAACAAACTAATATTTTTAGTACTTGCAGGTATCAAAATATATATATATATTTATATATGTACATATCTGCATAGATATATGAAATTAAATTTTGGTTTATTAACTTTTTATTTAACGNTCCTCGTCCTCTTTCCGGAAAAAGGATCCTATCTCCTAATCTATGCAAAAAGCTATCTCCGTGCCAAATTTTAAGCAAATTACCATTGATTTTTTTAAATTTTCTTGTGGAGGGCGCATTTTCTTCCATATAAAAGTCAGTTTTCTTCATGCCTTACAAATATGACAGAAAAATGGCAATCAACGGTAATTTTTAGCTATATTTCTTTTACAGAATTCCATGCAATAAATCTTGCTAATGACCTGCTGCGTTAAAGCATGACCATGTTGAGTAGAAGTTTACAGGTTGGCAAATCTTGTCCCGGCGGAACATTTCAAATTTAATGCAAAATACGGGTCGTCCCGGCAAATACGGGACGTTTGGCAACACTAACAGATAACCTGGTTAGTGAAATATTCGCGAAACTCTCGAGGTAGAACAAAACCAAATATAAAAAGTACAAAACAAACTAATATTTTTAGTACTTGCAGGTATCAAAATATATATATATATTTATATATGTACATATCTGCATAGATATATGAAATTAAATTTTGGTTTATTAACTTTTTATTTAACGGCTTAAATTTTTTTATTAATAACAAATTGGTAGAACGGTTACCGAGATACATATATGTGATCATAAGAGGGCGGTGCCACGCCCATTTTCCAAAATTTTATGATAAGCGTATTTCCTGGTAAAGAATTGTTGCAAGCATCAATTTTGAATAAATTAGCTTTAATATTTACTGATTTATCGAAGATTTCGTATTTCTCCAAATTACCGTTATATGGGATGTGGGCGTGGTTATTGTCCGATTTTAAAAAGTTTCGGCGGTTTTTTATGCTGTACCAAGGCCAACAACTGTGCCAAGTTTGGAAGAAATTGGTGCAGCGGTTACCAAGATATACACATGTAACCATAAGTGGGCGTGGCTACGCCCATTTTCCAAAAATTTATAATATTCTTATTTTTCGTCTAAAAATTATTGTAAATATCAATTTTGAGTGAATTATCTTCAGTAGTTACTAAAATATCGCAGTTTTCGTATTTCTGAAAATTACCGTTATATGGGAGGTGGAGGTAGGCGTGGTCCGATTTTGCCCATTTTCAATACCATCCGTCCTACGCCCGAAAGAAGTACACGTACCAAGTTTCGTTAAGATATCTTAATTTTTACTCGAGTTATCGTGTGCACAGACGGACGGACAGACGGACGGACGGACAGACAGTCACCGCTTAATCGATTTCTCTTTTCATCCTGATCATTTATGTATATATTTGTCTATATCTATCTCGATTCGTTTTGCCTGTTACAAACAACCGTTATGTGAACAAAGTTATAATACCCTTGTGCACAAGTGCGCTCGGGTATAAAAATGCGAAATAAAACAGAACAAACGAAAATAAAATAAAGTAAAATTAAATATATCAATCAAATAAAATTTAAAAAAATGTAAGCAACAATAAAAACAAAATTTTTTGACAATCGCACCAACCTAGGATCGAACCTGGGACCTGCAGGCTCGTAGTACGCAGTTTTCGCCATTCTGCTACCGCGGATGAAGTAGTTAGGTGCTTTGTTTGCGTATTTATTTGCTCAGAGAGCGTAGAACACGAAGAAAATTCAAAACTAGCATGGGAATTCACCTTGTCGTCGGTAATGCACTCAACGTATTAATTAAAAAAAGTTATTATTCAATTTCAATTGGATTCCTATTTGAATTAGTATGGTGACTGCATTGCCGATGAAAAGGCATAGCCCATGCTAGTTTTGCCCTTTCACTGTATTCTACGCTCTCTGAGTTTCGGTCAGTGTTGTCATCGAATATTCCCTTAATCCGAGTTAAGTTTGGGAATTAACTCTTGGACTTAATCCGGATCAACTGCAGTTAATTCCCGTGATAATTCCGAATTAACGAGGTGATCCGGATCAACGCTGCCGTCTGACTAAGCTTTTAGGGCCACTTTTGCAGTACCAGTTTAATCTTAGATCACGTAAACTGCGTTTAAATTAAACAGCTGGCTGGCATTTGATTGAGCGTTTGAACCAGGGACGTGAACCGGATGAAAAATCTGGTCGGTTTGGTACAGCGGTTCGAACCGTTTTTGCACTTTTGGATTGGTTCGTCAAAGTGGTCTTTTCGGTTTTTGAACCAGGGTTTCGGTTCGGTAAAGGGTGGCGCCGAATGAGCTATATGGTTTAAATGGTTTATAAATTTTTTGTTTATGCGATTATTATATTTTTTTAAATACAGTATATTATTGGGAAATTTTTCACAATTAGCTTAGAAAAATTACATCCTGTAAGTGATGTCCATTTTCTGCTTCGCACATACGTGCTCTTTTTAGCATATTTTCCATAACTTTTCGCAGAATTTCGGGTGTTATGGCCATGATTTTATTTCGAATGTTAGTTTGGAGTTGGTGAAAGGTTTGTTAACGTACACTCTTTCTTTCAAATATCCCCAAAGAAAACTGTTAAAAAGAATTCAAACCATACAGCTCATTCGGCGCCCCCAGTAAAATTTGAGATTTTTTTGGCCGAAATTACGATTTTTCAGCAAAAGCATTCGGCAACGCTGCTGGCAGGTCATTTCCCGGCGTGGATCCCGTTGGCATAGAGTAAAAAAAAACTGTTTTAAAGAATTCAAACCATATAGCTCATTCGGCGCCACCCAGTACTTCCGTAGAGTGGCGATGTTGATGTTGAAAATAGTGATGAACAGGGAAGGGATTTTTAGGACCTAAAACCCTATGAAAAAGGCAATAATGAAATAGGCTAGAAAAGGCAAAATAAAATAGCGAAATAGGCAGGAAAAGGCACTAGAAATCGCCAAAAAAGCAAAATAAGGCACTTAAAAAGACAAAAACCGAAAAATAAACAAAAAGTATATTTATTGTAGAAATATTTATTTTTTAAGTGAAAAGAGAAAAACTATGAACTAGTTTCATTTTATGAAAAATTTGTAATTTTTCCTTTCGAGTTTGTAACTCACCAAACTATAATCTCTATAGTTGTAGTAACATCGAACCACGAGATGCTTTTTCAAGTTTTCTGACAGCATTTTCATATGATTTTCGCGAATAAAAGCCTTATATGTACTAAGCATGCGCTCGACGTGAGTTGATACCAGTGGCCCCAATTTAAATATGGAACCTTTAAATCTATCATATTATCAGGAATAAAGGCTTTTTACTTGTCGTTTACATGTAAAGGTAGAAAAGGCAAATATCTCAAAAAAGGCAAAAAGGCAACATCAAATGTGTGTATATGAAATCAGGGAAAGCTAAATCATGGAAATAGTTAATCGAATATACTCTACCTCTTTAGCAGAAAAGATGCAGTTTCCATAAAATCCGTTCCCTGGTGATGAAGATTCGATTTTTTTTCGCGGGCAGGGTGTCGAAAATGCCCATTACATCATCAAGGTTGTCGTCACAACAATGGTATGTCCGGAGACTAAAACACTCCCCCTGAATTGGAACCGTCGCCCACCCTGGGACCACTAATCGCATTGCTTCAGGGTGGCGTTCCATATTTGTCATTAACTAAAATTCCCTCGGTGCACCTGCGTCCAGGTCCCGCTTCTTCACGCTAAGTAAGTATTCTGCATATTTAACTATGTTCTTCCAGTTAGTTTCGCCATGTATCATGGCTTGGATGACGTTATCTGGGTTAATTGGTCCTACAAGGTCTTGCANCTCCCTCGGTGCACCTGCGTCCAGGTCCCGCTTCTTCACTCTAAGTAAGTATTCTGCATATTTAACTATGTTCTTCCAGTTAGTTTCGTTATGTACAGTGGCTTGGATGACGTTATCTGGGTTAATTGGTCCTACAAGGTCTTGCAGATTATTACGCTCGGTTTCCCATCTTTTTCATCTGAAAAAAGTGTGCTCGGCATCGTCTTCTTCTGCATCGCTGTATATGCATGACGGCTCTTCAGCTCTTCCCAATCTATACAGGCATTTGCCATAGTAACACAGTTTTAGATCTTTTATTAGCCTAGCCGTCCATCTGCCGTGGCTTTCATTTTGAAACCTATCTTGCCATAGTCTTAGTGTCTCGTCTCTTACTCTTTCCCTTTCGTTGTCACTTGGATTCGTTTGCGCCTTAAGCTCCCACATTTTCTTGCGTTCGGCTGCTAGGAGGTCATTGGGAACCAATATTGGCCCTTAAACTGCTTAGGTAAGCCGTTGCCTTTGCTGCTTTTGCTGCTGCGTGCTGCATTTGTTCCCAATAAGGAAGGCTGGGGTCTAGCCTTACGCTTAGTACTTTATTACTCTTTGCGTCTTTAATGTAATGTCGGTCAGTTTCATGGTCACTTCTAAGGCAATATGCTTCTTGGTTAGGAGTATGAGCTCGGTTTTCTCTGCTGCAAGTTTAAGACCGTGTGGTCGAGCCATGCCTGTGTTCTTATCATAGTCTGGTTTAATTTGCGGCGGACATCTTCGGCGTCTCTTGCGGTGATCACTGCGGCAATGTCATCAGCGTAGCCTACTAAAAATGTGTCATCATGCATCGTAATGTTTAATAATCCATCGCAGCTAACTTCCATAGGTCTGGCCCAAGAATTGAGCCTTGTACTGCGCCCGACGTGATCGTCATTTGCCGGGATCAATCGGTGGTATGGTATAATAACTCCCGGTCTTCTAGGTAGCTTCTGACCATGAGTCTAAGGTAAGTGGGTATGTTGTAGACTTCTTCTAGTGCGTGTATCATACTTTCCCACTTTGCGGTGTTGAAGGCGTTGCGAACGTCTAAGGTTGCAAGCAGGACTAGCTTCTTGTGTTGGTATGCGGCTTTTACTGTTGTTGTTACGTGTTTTATAGCTCCAATTGTTGACCTACCGGGCCTGAATCCGTACAGTATTGAGGAAAGACCGCCACCGCTAGCGATAGCCGCTTCTATTCTAGGTTTTAGCAGCCTTTCTAAGAGTTTTCCAGCTGTGTCCAGCATACAGAGTGGTCGATACGCTGATGGTGAGTCAAGGTTTCCCTTTCCTTTGGTAATTAAGAGAGTATTCCGTTCTTGAGGCTGGCATTGTACATATTTAGAAGCACTTGAGGGCATTCTGTGGCGATTATTTTTAGAACTTCTGCTGGAATGCCGTCTGGGCCTGGTGCTTTCTTGGCCTTTACTCTATTAGTGGCAGACTTGAGCTGTTCTGCGGTAAATGGTGGTATTTCTTGGGGAGCGATGATAGGCTCCATTTCTTTGGTTAATGCCTCATGCGTGGAAAAGAGTTCGCTTACTATGTAGTACATTTTTTGAGCGCTAAGCTCTGGTGGTTTTGTCATGGCCCCAAGTTTTTTCATTACCACCCTATATCCGAGACCCCAGGGATTTCTGTTTATATCCTCACGCAGTTCTTTCCACTTTCTGTTCTTGCTGGCCTCGATGGCCCGTTTGAGTTCTTTTCTAGCAGCTTGGTATAGTTGTGCCTCTTCGATTGCAGCGCTCCTACGCCTGGCCCTGGTTTAAGTACGNTGTAATGTCGGTCAGTTTCATGGTCACTTCTAAGGCAATATGCTTCTTGGTTAGGAGTATGAGCTCGGTTTTCTCTGCTGCAAGTTTAAGACCGTGTGGTCGAGCCATGCCTGTGTTCTTATCATAGTCTGGTTTAATTTGCGGCGGACATCTTCGGCGTCTCTTGCGGTGATCACTGCGGCAATGTCATCAGCGTAGCCTACTAAAAATGTGTCATCATGCATCGTAATGTTTAATAATCCATCGCAGCTAACTTCCATAGGTCTGGCCCAAGAATTGAGCCTTGTACTGCGCCCGACGTGATCGTCATTTGCCGGGATCAATCGGTGGTATGGTATAATAACTCCCGGTCTTCTAGGTAGCTTCTGACCATGAGTCTAAGGTAAGTGGGTATGTTGTAGACTTCTTCTAGTGCGTGTATCATACTTTCCCACTTTGCGGTGTTGAAGGCGTTGCGAACGTCTAAGGTTGCAAGCAGGACTAGCTTCTTGTGTTGGTATGCGGCTTTTACTGTTGTTGTTACGTGTTTTATAGCTCCAATTGTTGACCTACCGGGCCTGAATCCGTACAGTATTGAGGAAAGACCGCCACCGCTAGCGATAGCCGCTTCTATTCTAGGTTTTAGCAGCCTTTCTAAGAGTTTTCCAGCTGTGTCCAGCATACAGAGTGGTCGATACGCTGATGGTGAGTCAAGGTTTCCCTTTCCTTTGGTAATTAAGAGAGTATTCCGTTCTTGAGGCTGGCATTGTACATATTTAGAAGCACTTGAGGGCATTCTGTGGCGATTATTTTTAGAACTTCTGCTGGAATGCCGTCTGGGCCTGGTGCTTTCTTGGCCTTTACTCTATTAGTGGCAGACTTGAGCTGTTCTGCGGTAAATGGTGGTATTTCTTGGGGAGCGATGATAGGCTCCATTTCTTTGGTTAATGCCTCATGCGTGGAAAAGAGTTCGCTTACTATGTAGTACATTTTTTGAGCGCTAAGCTCTGGTGGTTTTGTCATGGCCCCAAGTTTTTTCATTACCACCCTATATCCGAGACCCCAGGGATTTCTGTTTATATCCTCACGCAGTTCTTTCCACTTTCTGTTCTTGCTGGCCTCGATGGCCCGTTTGAGTTCTTTTCTAGCAGCTTGGTATAGTTGTGCCTCTTCGATTGCAGCGCTCCTACGCCTGGCCCTGGTTTAAGTACGCCTCAGGTGGAGGCACGTTCGTCTTAGTGGAGCTATGTTTTCCGTCCACCAATATGCAAAACTTTTGTGTAGATTGCTTCCAGTTGTCGGCATCGCTTCGGTAAAGGCTCTGGAGATCATTTTCATTNCTTGTGTTGGTATGCGGCTTTTACTGTTGTTGTTACGTGTTTTATAGCTCCAATTGTTGACCTACCGGGCCTGAATCCGTACAGTATTGAGGAAAGACCGCCACCGCTAGCGATAGCCGCTTCTATTCTAGGTTTTAGCAGCCTTTCTAAGAGTTTTCCAGCTGTGTCCAGCATACAGAGTGGTCGATACGCTGATGGTGAGTCAAGGTTTCCCTTTCCTTTGGTAATTAAGAGAGTATTCCGTTCTTGAGGCTGGCATTGTACATATTTAGAAGCACTTGAGGGCATTCTGTGGCGATTATTTTTAGAACTTCTGCTGGAATGCCGTCTGGGCCTGGTGCTTTCTTGGCCTTTACTCTATTAGTGGCAGACTTGAGCTGTTCTGCGGTAAATGGTGGTATTTCTTGGGGAGCGATGATAGGCTCCATTTCTTTGGTTAATGCCTCATGCGTGGAAAAGAGTTCGCTTACTATGTAGTACATTTTTTGAGCGCTAAGCTCTGGTGGTTTTGCCATGGCCCCAAGTTTTTTCATTACCACCCTATATCCGAGACCCCAGGGATTTCTGTTTATATCCTCACGCAGTTCTTTCCACTTTCTGTTCTTGCTGGCCTCGATGGCCCGTTTGAGTTCTTTTCTAGCAGCTTGGTATAGTTGTGCCTCTTCGATTGCAGCGCTCCTACGCCTGGCCCTGGTTTAAGTACGTCTCAGGTGGAGGCACGTTCGTCTTAGTTGAGCTATGTTTTCCGTCCACCAATATGCAAAACTTTTGTGTAGATTGCTTCCAGTTGTCGGCATCGCTTCGGTAAAGGCTCTGGAGATCATTTTCATTGTAGTCTCTACTATTTCCATTGCGTTATTGTAAGAGGATTCTTCTGAGCCATGCGCATCTATTTCAGATAGTAGTGCTTCACTATTTAANAATTAAGAGAGTATTCCGTTCTTGAGGCTGGCATTGTACATATTTAGAAGCACTTGAGGGCATTCTGTGGCGATTATTTTTAGAACTTCTGCTGGAATGCCGTCTGGGCCTGGTGCTTTCTTGGCCTTTACTCTATTAGTGGCAGACTTGAGCTGTTCTGCGGTAAATGGTGGTATTTCTTGGGGAGCGATGATAGGCTCCATTTCTTTGGTTAATGCCTCATGCGTGGAAAAGAGTTCGCTTACTATGTAGTACATTTTTTGAGCGCTAAGCTCTGGTGGTTTTGCCATGGCCCCAAGTTTTTTCATTACCACCCTATATCCGAGACCCCAGGGATTTCTGTTTATATCCTCACGCAGTTCTTTCCACTTTCTGTTCTTGCTGGCCTCGATGGCCCGTTTGAGTTCTTTTCTAGCAGCTTGGTATAGTTGTGCCTCTTCGATTGCAGCGCTCCTACGCCTGGCCCTGGTTTAAGTACGTCTCAGGTGGAGGCACGTTCGTCTTAGTTGAGCTATGTTTTCCGTCCACCAATATGCAAAACTTTTGTGTAGATTGCTTCCAGTTGTCGGCATCGCTTCGGTAAAGGCTCTGGAGATCATTTTCATTGTAGTCTCTACTATTTCCATTGCGTTATTGTAAGAGGATTCTTCTGAGCCATGCGCATCTATTTCAGATAGTAGTGCTTCACTATTTAATTTCAAGACATTCCATTTGCGAGTGCTACATTGCTACATCGCTTTTGGAGTCTATTATAAAAGAGATGTATTGGTGATCGCTACCAGCGTAATCTTCCAATACTTTCCATTCCTTTATGATGCCTGCAATGCCTGTTTGGCATCCCCCACTCCGTGGCTCTTGAGTTTAGGTCTCCTGCCATCAGAAAGGGTCCTTCCAAGTTCATGGCCGTATCTTCGNGTCTAAGGTTGCAAGCAGGACTAGCTTCTTGTGTTGGTATGCGGCTTTTACTGTTGTTGTTACGTGTTTTATAGCTCCAATTGTTGACCTACCGGGCCTGAATCCGTACAGTATTGAGGAAAGACCGCCACCGCTAGCGATAGCCGCTTCTATTCTAGGTTTTAGCAGCCTTTCTAAGAGTTTTCCAGCTGTGTCCAGCATACAGAGTGGTCGATACGCTGATGGTGAGTCAAGGTTTCCCTTTCCTTTGGTAATTAAGAGAGTATTCCGTTCTTGAGGCTGGCATTGTACATATTTAGAAGCACTTGAGGGCATTCTGTGGCGATTATTTTTAGAACTTCTGCTGGAATGCCGTCTGGGCCTGGTGCTTTCTTGGCCTTTACTCTATTAGTGGCAGACTTGAGCTGTTCTGCGGTAAATGGTGGTATTTCTTGGGGAGCGATGATAGGCTCCATTTCTTTGGTTAATGCCTCATGCGTGGAAAAGAGTTCGCTTACTATGTAGTACATTTTTTGAGCGCTAAGCTCTGGTGGTTTTGCCATGGCCCCAAGTTTTTTCATTACCACCCTATATCCGAGACCCCAGGGATTTCTGTTTATATCCTCACGCAGTTCTTTCCACTTTCTGTTCTTGCTGGCCTCGATGGCCCGTTTGAGTTCTTTTCTAGCAGCTTGGTATAGTTGTGCCTCTTCGATTGCAGCGCTCCTACGCCTGGCCCTGGTTTAAGTACGTCTCAGGTGGAGGCACGTTCGTCTTAGTTGAGCTATGTTTTCCGTCCACCAATATGCAAAACTTTTGTGTAGATTGCTTCCAGTTGTCGGCATCGCTTCGGTAAAGGCTCTGGAGATCATTTTCATTGTAGTCTCTACTATTTCCATTGCGTTATTGTAAGAGGATTCTTCTGAGCCATGCGCATCTATTTCAGATAGTAGTGCTTCACTATTTAATTTCAAGACATTCCATTTGCGAGTGCTACATTGCTACATCGCTTTTGGAGTCTATTATAAAAGAGATGTATTGGTGATCGCTACCAGCGTAATCTTCCAATACTTTCCATTCCTTTATGATGCCTGCAATGCCTGTTTGGCATCCCCCACTCCGTGGCTCTTGAGTTTAGGTCTCCTGCCATCAGAAAGGGTCCTTCCAAGTTCATGGCCGTATCTTCGATATCGTGAGTTTATCTTGGAAGTCTTGTATGCTATCGCTTGGTGTCAGGTAGCAGCTTATTATTTTTATATGGTTGCATCTGGCCCAGGCGAAGCTGTTTCCGTGTCCTTTTTCAGAGATATGCATGCTGCTTCCGGGGGGCGCCCATATAGCAGCGGTGCCACTGCTGTCTTCTATCCAGATCCTGTTTTCTTTTTATATCTTATACTGTTCGCTTATGATTACAAGGTCATAAGGCCGCTCAGTGATCATAGGTGTCAGTAGCGCGTCAGCCGTTTTACTTCTGTGCATATTGGCTTGCAGGACATTCATTTCTTGGACCAGTTTCTATATACTGAGCATCTTATGGAGCTTGAGATGTAATCCAGCTCAGTGTATTTGGCTTCCGAGCACAAGCAGCATTTTGGTGGCTTATTACACTCTTTTAGCTTATGACCTGTCTGGGCTTTTGCAGCCCCTGGTTAGATGGCCAGGTCCAAAACATCGAAAGCACCTCTTGCAGCTTTCTTTGAGTCGCACTCTACAGTTTATACAGCCGATTTTGGTCCTTGCTTGCTTTATTATTATATCAGCTTTTTCTTCATCGAGCGTCACGAAAGCTCTAACCTGTTCTCTACTGTTGGCAGCGGAGATGTTTATCTTCATAGCTTTGTCGTATTCTTGCAGCATTACCCCTTACTGAGTCTTCGACTTCCTCTTTTGTCGTTAAGAAATCGAGGTCTCTTATTTCGACTGTGGCCCTTGGTTTAAAGTCTGCTACAGTAGCGGTCTTTCGTGGGGTGCACTTTAATGCCTCGCAGAAGCTTGAATTCGCCGATAGTCCCTTCTCCAGTATTACTGCTCCAGTCCTTGTTTTCTGGATTCCCGTCAACTTGACTTCATCACTTGATTTCAGCTTACTGCGAATATTTTTCAGGACATCGGCGTAGCTGTTCCCTTCTGCCGGCTTAATCACTACCGCCTCTGAGAGTTTTTTAGACTTAATAGGGCCTTTTCGTTTCTCGTTTGCCTTTATTCCAGAGATTTTGGTTTGCCTAGCGTGTTTTCTTTCCCGTCCGGGTTCTTCCCCTTTAACTTCTTGCTCGTCCTTTGTTTCCAATCCCCGTCCTTCGCGTTTTCTGAGTTGGCTGCTCTTCTGGTGGGCTTGTTTCTCGCATTTTTAACGGTGCCGTGGTGTCTGTCAGGTTAGCCGGGGCAGCACTTCCGATCTCTTTTAATTTCATTTTCCAGTTTCTGCGGTAGCTTTGGATGGTGTCGAACATTTCGTCAGTAGACACGAATAAAGGCGCGAGCTCAAAAGTTGACCGCGAAAAAGGCGCATAAAAAAAACTTCAGCGAAGAAAGACGCGTTAAAATATTTGACGGCGAAGAAGGACGCGTAAACTTATTTTCGCGGTCAACTATGTTTGCGGCTGTAGTAGTATGTAAATTCCGTAAAGAGTTTTTGGCGAATAATGCTGAAGTGACAGTCCTTGGCCAAGTATAAATCTATATAGTATAAAGTTTTTATTAAGCGCTTTTTTTCGTACAATTTTTTTTATGCGTCTTTTTTCGCCGTCGAAACACTAGCGCGCCTTTATTCGTCTCTATTGACGATTTCTTCTAGTTGTGCAGCTCCATTCTTGACCTCGAGGCTGACATTCTTTTGTTTCGCTATAGCTTGCTTAATTTTTTGTACGATGATTTTGCATTTTTTCACTCCTCTTCTGCGAGTCTCATCTTGATAATAAAGTCCTGTCTTGGAGA